>NC_141543.1:14252500-14552500 GCF_021556685.1 Rattus norvegicus
CTACTTATTAGTGCATCAGCACACTAAAACTGTGAGCTCTAAGAAAATAAGCTCTTCTGTTACGTTTTTGCACGTTTTAAAAATATGACATCTATGTTGCCCAAACTGGCTCAAGCGACATTCTCTCTTCAGCCTCCCAAGCAGCTCGGGCCACAAAGAAGCAGCATTGCTCCAGTTTCTTCTACTCATTATCCATGGCTTAGCACACAGTTGCTCACTCACTCAGAGCATCTGAGCATTCTGAGCTCCCAGAGAGCATCTAGCTCCTAGCCTGGACCCAGCTGCGGTTGGACATCACTACCTACCTGAAGTCTTGGCCCCAGAGCCAGATTTCCTGACTCATAGTGTTGTCATGACTGGCTAGGATCCCCTTCACAAGTCAGTCAAGACTACCTTGCTGAAGAACACCCAAGCAGCTGGGGGTGACTGTGTAGCTCTAGCTTGTTGATAGGAGACAGCATCTTCTGCAAAGAAATGTCCCCCCATTTAAGCAGTCATTGGGTTTATTCAGCTGAGCCCTGCATCATGCACATAGACCTACCTCATCTTGTGGAAGACATACCAGGCCTGAGAAGAGCCTCTGCCTTATAGGCCTAAAAACATTGTATAGTACAGCTAATTGATCTGGAAGGTTTTGTGTGCTCTTGTAAACCATATACTCTGGAAAATTAAACAATTAACACAAGAGTGGGAAGAAGAGAAATGAAGGGAGGGAGAGAAAAAGAAGGGAGGGGCAGGCCAGGTGAAGGGAGGGAAGCCATACAGAAGGAGAGAGGAAGCAAAGGCAGGGAAAAAGAAGATGAGGAAGTGGGTTAGGCACGAATAAATAAGGCAGGTAAGAGAGGGAAATGGAAGGCAGAGGGGAAGGGGAGAAGAGGGGAAGCTGGAAAGGAAGCCCACTATCTGTTCCTGCTGGAACTTGTTTAGACAAAAAATAGGCTGGGGTGCAACAATTATGCAGTCCCACTACCAAGCAGGCCTTGCAGATGCTTGAGATGTAGTCCACACAAGGTCATGAACCACGGATTTTGTCTTAGCCTCTGCAGCTCAATTTAAGAGTCCAGTTGGGTCTTGGCTCAGATTTTACCATAAAAATGCACCATTGTGGATGAACCCTGACCCGCTGATGGCTGGGGCCATCAAACCTCACAGCTATCCCAGCAAGCTCAACTTTGCAGCTTCAGGGACAATCTGGGCATCAAGGAACACTTTTGGGAAGAGAAAAAAAAATCATGTCTAATCTTGACCTTCTGAAACTGAAGTCCTCTCCCCTGTGGGACTGCCAAGGATCCTAAAGTTATGTAAGGAGCTGTAGGGACAGCCAAGGCCCTCTCAGGCACAGAAGCGCTTCTGGGAAGAGGTAAAATTCCACTTTGAAAGCACAAGCTCAGAACAAATGCAGACTCAGAGGAGCCTGGGAACAATCGCAAAGATTTGAGGAGAGAACAGGACGGTTTCTGTGGCAGGCATGTGGAGAGCTCTTTCACAGCTTAGATGATGAGCAGTGACTGTTCTTTTCAATGATGGGGGTCTTCACTTTACCTGACCAACAGCTAGAAACATGTTGGCAATGGGAAAAAGTCTCCAGGTCTATGGAAATGGTCCAGGCAGTAAGGTACTTGTGCATACATGAGGATCTGAATTCCATCCCCAGAACCTACATTTAAAAAGAAACCCTGGGTATGGGACCATGCATTTGCAATCCCAATGCTGGGGGTCAGAATGGGGACTCAGGCAGATCCATGAGACTCATTTAGTTAGACAAATTAGACTACTTAGTGGGCCTCAGGCCAATGAGAGACTCAGTCTCATAAAAAACAAAGGTACCTGGTACCCAAGAAATAACACAGGTACCCAGGAATCTGCACACATATTTATCCATGTCCCCCAACACACAATCTATGGTGTCTTCGCTGTAAACTGCTTCAACGTGGCTTTCTTCAACTTATCAATAGGATGTCAGTGAACACAGATTTGGAAGGACGTGCTTTCCACATTCCTATGAGCCAGCTTAGTAGTTTACTACATTCAGCTCTAGTCAACACTCCAGTGTGGGATCCTTTTTTGTTCCTTTTAGACTCCCACATATTCTCAACTATCTCCATCTGCTTGAGTTGGGGACTCTCTTCTTCTAAAGATTAAAGATCAGCAAGTTTGGGGCTCACTAGACCTGGCACTGACTATGTTCCCAGCACCTTGGAGCAGGTCCCATCCACTATTCCACATAAGCTCCTGCTTCTGCCTTAGCCTGTATCCTGTACCTTGGAAACAATTTCTGTGCCCTGGGGAAGCAACTTTCCATCTCTTGTATTTCTCCTCTTGGTACATGTAATGATTCAATGTCTAAAAAGCCTTTTTTGCATATGCCTGGACACTTGCATGTTTGTGTGTAGGAGTACGTGTTTATGTGCATTTGGAGGCTGAAGGTGTATATAAGCTATTTCCTCAGCCAATCTCTTATTTCATTTGTTGAGAAAGGGTCTCCTACTAAACCAGTACATCACTGATTTATTAAGATTGTCTGGCCAGTGAGCCGCAGGGAACATCCTGTCTCTGCCTCCCCAGCTCTAGGATTCCAGCCACAACCAATATTTGAAGCAGATGCTTAGTTTCTGAACTCAGATATACATGATTTTTCCACACTTTACTGACTGCACCTTCTTTTTGTTGCCCAATAAGCACCCTTGAAAGCTGTGTAAGACAGCAGTGTAAAGCTAGTGTTTGTAGCTCCATCATGGATAAAAATGGAAATCCTGTAATCTCATTGGAGCTGGGGTGAATCACAGTCACTGTACTTAATGAGAATGTTAAAATTCTGAGCAATGTCTGAAAACAATATTCTAGAAATTTCCAAGCCTTTTTGACTTCTATTAGGTCACATTTAAAACTCAGAATCCTTCTTGAGCACTGTTTGTTACCATGAAAAGCATCATTTAATTAGGACTAATATAAGAGGCTCTGTAGAGTGATAATTTAATAATTCGGCCGTTTTATTTGTACAGTGCCTCCAGGCTCCTCGTTAAAAATGTACGAGACATCCAAAGGGACAGCGAGGCTGTGTTGCCACACATGCATGAAGCACTCTCAGATCATAACGTCTGCCCTCTGGGCCTTGGGAACACCATTTCTCCTATCTTGGAAGAAGACATTTATTTTGTAGCTCAATCCCACATAGACAAGGGAATCCCTAAAACAGCTAGCTTGCCCTGGCCAGGGGATCACCCTTAGCCCACCAGAGAAATTTCTAGAGGTACACATGCTTACTGCCTAGGAATTCTCCATGAACTACCAATTGGTTGCATTTTGTATCAAATCTTGGCCACACCTTGCACGTGTAAATATGTCTTTGCTGATTCAGCCTCAGAAGCGTTCATCTGCCACACAGTGGTTCCCCAATAGGGTCCTTGTTGGGTGTCTATTTTCTTACAGATGTGCCCAAGTATTTCTGTAGGACATGCATGTGGTGGGGGGAGCAGAGGGAAATCCTGAATGTTGGCCCTTATCTGCCACCTTGTAGGCTCTTGATTGTCCCTGTGTACTAGGCCAGCAGCTCTGAGAGCTTCTGGGCCTTCCATCTCTCTTTAGACTCCTAAAGGGGATCATAGATATACACACCACGATGTGGTTCTGGGAATCTCAAGTCCTCACAGTGATACAGGGAGTATTTTCTTGGCCAAGACTTCTTCCTGTCCCCAAATGCCAATGTGAGGACCGTATTCACCCCTCAAGTATTGCTAAAGTATTTATATCTCCCAGGTCAAAGTCCTTGTATCTTGGGTTCCTTTCCTCTGGAGCCCTATTTCTCCTACTGCTTTCCAAACCTGATCTTCCTTTTAGTCATCATCAAACAGCCAACTTAACAAATTCCCCATGCCCTCGCTGAATGACACACAGCATCCCTCTTGCCCAACTCTCTCCTACCACTGGACAGACTATCAGCCGGTGATAAGAGTTTAACCCCGAGGTGTACAAGCTCCGTGATGGTGGAGCCAGAACATGAGTGAATACCAGTTCCTAATTCATTCATGAAGTGGATCCCTGACTTAGAGGTGTCACCAAGGTGACACTGTGCTTAAAATCCCATCCCTACTGTTTGCCAGTCTGTAGGCCAGCTGATGACTCAAGACAGAAGTGCACAGGATTTTACCCCAGGGGGAAGAAAATCGTTTGTTCAGTGTTACCTTGGATAAAGGAGCAGAGGCAGGAAAAGACAGAGCTAAGAAGACTCTGTACTCCTTTAGCGTCCTGCCTACCAGAACTGCAACCGCCATTGGCCTTTGTCTCTGCTGCTGGCCTGAGATGAGATATTCAAGGGGATGTGGTCTAGAGTGTTTATGTCTGCATCCCTCTGCTCAGTGCCTAATTCAGTTTTGCATGTGTGTGTGGCAGATTGTATGTATGCCTCTGTGTTCGTGTGCATGTATGGCTGTGGGTAGGCTAGAGATTAACTTCATGGTGTTGTCCTCATCATTCCTTTATTTTTTTAAAAGGTCTCTCAATGTCCTAGAACATGCAAAATAGGCCATGTTGACTGACTTCAATCCCCATAGATCCTCCTGTCTCTTGTACCTCAGTTCTGGGATACCACCCTGTTATACTCTACCCTATCTAGCTTTTATTCCTAATAGAGATAGTTTCTGGGATTTGAACTGAGTCCTCACAGTTGCCCAGAATGTACCTTACTGAACCATCTCTCCAGCCTAATGGTGCTAAATTTGAATGTTTAAAAACCTAATAACTAAAGGATCTGTGTAAAGACACTTAGAGTGTCTTTTAGAACATTTCCAGGCTAGGGAGAATAATGTGCACATGGCGTGTGTGTGATGTCTGATTCTGGGTTGCAGGACTTTCTTTAAGAGAAAACTCAGGCCTGGCACCAGATGCAGGCAAAGGAAGAAATGCTTTGGTAAAGTCTGCCTACAGTGCCAGGAGGTTTTTTGGGTTTTTGTTGTTGTTGTTTTTGTTTTTTGTTTTTTTGTTTTTTTGTTTTTTATTCATCACCAGAGAAGCTGAGCCAATGGGCACACACCTAGTGTGTCACCCGTTCTTTGTCCCCTAGATGCAAATACTATTCTGTGCTTAAAGATCCACACAGCCATTAATCACAGTTTTGTACCTTCAAACCGGTTCATCCAAGAACAAACATCAAGAATTACAGCACCTGTTTCCACCTGAATACAAGAAGGAAAAAAGAAAGAAAGAAACTGAAAGAACAGAAAAGAAAATGGAAGAAGTCAGGTTCCTAAAAGACAAACTCCAAAACACAGAGCAACTCAGGAATCAAGTTTCTAAACACATTTGCTGTCTCCTGCTACAGCTGCTGCGGTGTCTCCTTCCAGTCTGCTTCTAGTGCTGTCGTCAACCCCAAGGCAGTTCACTTGAAATTCTTCTGTGAAAAGAATGATTTGCTTTGTTTTCTCTTCAGTAAAGTATTCTAAGTATTCCTAGCTCACAAAAGACTGCAAATGGAACCCCTAATCATGCTTATTTTCAATTTCTCTCTTTTCCTTCTCTCTTATTCATTCCCTTCTTTCCTTTTCTCATCTCCCCCCCTCTTTTCTCCACCTTCTTCCTCTTCCCCTCCTTCCTTTTCTTCCTCCTAATCCTCCCTATCCTCTTTATCGTCCTCCCCCTTCTTTTTGGCATTTAATGAAAGGCAAGGTGCTCACTTAATAAATTGCGTTTGCAGAGACTGCCCTGCCAACAGACACAATTATGCACTTGTTGACTTAGTGGCCACTCCTGAGCAGAGTTTGTAAGCCGTCACACTTCACTGTGGAAGGCTCCAATGCATCATTATGATCTAACAGGCAGGCTGCTGCATTTTACAGCACTGCACACTACATTAACCTTTGGTACCACTGATATTTATGACCTTATTAGAAAGTATTTATCAAGCTGAAAGCCAATATGGGGCCCATGTTTTAGGCAGGGCTGTTTAGAGGCCATTAGCACTTCCTTCTCTGGGCAGTTTAAATCTCTCTGAGATAATGCCTGGTGGGGGTGTAAGAAGAGAGCCCAGGCAGACCATGAAGGTGAGTGGGAGTTTAAACTTTTCCAGACAGTGAGAGTAAAGTTCTATCTGACTACCAAGAGATTTTTTAATATGCATTTTTACTCTTTGACCCATTGGTTCTACTTCTGAGACTTTTCTTGCAGAAACAATCATGGAACTGTTCAGACATCCGAGCAAAGGGTATTGTGTGCTATAACTCTGCTACAGTGAGAAATGAGAAGCAAACTAAATGCCCAACCAGAAGGGAATTGCTAAACAGAGTATCCCCAATTAACACAATGCTGGACAAGAAGCAGAAACTGGGGGCAGGGGAGGGTGAGGCAGAAAGATATGGAGACTTAAGGGGAGCTAGGAAGATGACTCAGTCAGTGTTAGCATGAGCCCCAGAACCTGACTTTAAATTCCCACACCTAAGAAAACAAGCAGAGAGGGATGGTCCTGTGATCACTGCACTGGAATGGGGAGACAGGAGGATCCCACAGGCTTTGGCCAGCTAAGGGAGCCTAACATTTTGAATGGGCTCCAGATTCAATAAGGGACCTCATCTCAAAAAGTGAAGACAAGAGTGATGGAGGAAAACACACAAGTCCAGCTTTGCATGGACATGCATGTGTGCGCACACACACACTCATGCACTCTCATCAACAAAATAATTTCAAAGGATATTATTATTACTATTCTCTGTGTGCAATAGGTTTAACTCCCTATGTAACTGAGGTTGGCCTTAAGCTCCTTCACGAGCCTCCTGCCTCTATTAGTCCAGTGCTCTGATTCCAGGTATAGCACCCAATTATGCCACAGTGGGGATTGGACCCCATGCTAGGTAAGCATTTTGTTAAGTGAGCTTTGTCTTAAGCTTCATATACATTTTTAATTTTTTTTAAAAAATTGCAAAATAATACAGCAAGAAACACTTTGAATTCTTCTTTGTCTTGAATTTTTTGTCAAGTATTGCAGAATCTACCGATTAAAAGAGCCAGCCAATGAACTGATGTGAAGACTCCAAGTGCTTACCTGGGGTCTGTACCTTTCCTTTACTGAGGATTAGTTACTTCAATCATTACAATGTTCTGTGGGACTGGAACTGTCTCTTGATCCACAGTGCTTATTACAGACCAGTAACAGATTCTCTTATGTTTTTACAAATGAGTTGAAGGTCACAGATCCAGATGAGGACTGTGTCAGTTGTTCATAACACTTCTGAATGAGCCAAACAGAACCTGCACCTGATTTCTCACAGCTGCCTCCAGGAAGTCCTGTCAGAGTCAGTACCATCCACCACATCATGGCTGTGTTCCCCAGGTATTAGTCCCCAGGTGCAGAACCTAGAACTCCAAGCACACAGGTGATGCGCTGATGGACACAGGGTCAAGACAGCTGGGCCATGATCATCCCCTAGCTCCTGAGCAAACGTTACTTTTCTCTCAGTTGTTTATCTTTTCTGCAAAGAGCAGCCAATGTGAACAAGATGGCCACACATCCTTGGAGACTCCATGAGGTCAAGATGTCACTCGGGGCAATTGGCTTTACTCTAAATTCACTGGGTTGGAGGCTGGCATTAGCAGTAGCCAATCCAGGACTTGAGAAAAGACTGTTGTAGGACCCTAGGCCCCTCAACCAGAACAACCCTGTCTGAAGCCTATTAACATGGCTTGCAGCTTGTGGAGGCTGCAGGGAGCAGAGGGCAGCTGCTACTGGAGTTTTGATGTTTCTCAGAATTATCGACTAATGTGCATCTGTTGGACAGGGAGAGATCAAAGCTTTCTGAAGAGAGCAAAGGCGGAGGCCTGGCCTCAAGCAGGGGGGCTCCAAATGATGCCCTCTCCCTACACTTCACGGCCAGAGTCCTGCCTCTCACTGGTGGGCTTCCTATCTCATAGGACAACTGCTGTTTCTAGAAAGGGAGGGTGGGGCTCTCACCTGTCAATCTCCATGGTAACATTCTTGAACTATATCCACAGAAACATTCAAGTTCACCTTGACTCTCAGAAGGGCCTTAGAAAAAATATCAACCTTGCCTGGAATGGTAATTATAGTAGCTTTTGTTTTGTATGTCTGCTTTTGGCTGAACATTGTTTGATACATTTTTAATATCTTACCCTGCTTGATCCTCAGCACAGCTCCTTCCTTCCTTCTTTCCTTCCCTCCCTTTCCCATGCATTCTTAGCATCCTTCCTTCCTTTCCTCCCTCTCTCCTTCCCTCCATCCTTCCATTGCTCCCCTATCCCTCCCTGCCTTTCTTCCTTATTTCTACTTATATCAGAACCGTTTTGGTGAACTTGAACAAAGTATCAGGCATGCAATGACCATGAACAAAACACAACATGGCTCTGACACCCTCCGATGACTGGTGGGCAGGAATGAGTAACCAAACTAATAAACAGGATTATTGCAATTTGCAGCAGGAGCAAAGAAAAACAAACAAATACAAGAAACAAATAACTTTGAGGATATTGGTTTTGTACAGTGCCCATAAAAAATTATGATAGACTTAGTGTCTAAGCAATGGAAAAGCCAGGTGGCTAAGGTAGGCCACAGCTTGCACGTCGGTGGTTGCTAGGCTGCTCCCTTGGGCTACATAGTGAGACCCTGTCCAAAAAAGAAATCAAAACAAAACCAAAACAAAAAAGGTATATTTACATAGTTCCAAGGTCAGAAGCTTGAAGCAGGGTATTGGCTAAAGTGTGCTCACTTCCCAGACCCTAAGGGTCTTTGTGGGACCCTTCCTAGATATCAGCAGTTGTATAAAGACATCAATCACTCATAGTGTTTTGGACACAAATCTACAGCCAAACCACCCTAAATGTACTGCATCTGCACTAGAAAGCTAAGCAGGGTGGGTCCTAGTTAGTACATGAATTGGAGGATTTATGATGTGCCCTAATCTAATATAACTTAATTTGTTTCAATTATATATTTCAGTGGCTCTATCTCTCAGTGAAGTCTCATTCTGAGGCTCCAAGTAATGTAAATTTCCAAGATACTAGACAACCCAGGGCATCAAGGACAAATCCCTTGTCACTACTAACATAAATTCAACTGCATGCCAGTCTGATTGCACATTCTGTGCTTTTCCAGAGTGGCCAATGATCAGGGAGGAGGGAAAACACAAATGAAAGCCCCATGTTAGAAGAAGCCCAGAGGCTTCCCAGTCTCCTGAAATTGCTCAATGGAATTCGGGAACCCTCTCAAGTTTTGTAAAATTACAGAGAAGACAAGATAACAGTACTGTAGACTCTTACAAACTGTCCCACAAACAGCAGAAGCTAAGTAATAGTTTCAAGGAGTCTAGGAATGACTTGATGCTAAGTTGCAAAACTGAAATGTTTGAGGGCTGGCATGTCTTAGTGTATTAGAGAACTTTCTCTGAAAGTATAATGACCTGAGTTCAAATCTACAGTACTTACATAAAATGTCAACCAGTACGGTAGTGAGATGGTTCAAGGGGTACAGATGTTATCGCCTGATGACATAAGTCTAATAACCTCAGCTGGATCCCTAAAAGTCCACACAAGGGGAGAACCAACTCCACAAAGTTGTCCTCTGGCCTCTAAACATATACCACAACATCTCTCCCTCTCTCTCTCCCTCTCTCTCTCTCTCTCTCTCTCTCTCTCTCTCTCTCTCTCTGACCTCTAAACATATACCACATCATTTCTCCCTCTCTCTCTCTCCCTCTCCCTCTCCCTCTCCCCCCCCCTCTCTGACCTCTAAACATATACCACATCATTTCTCCCTCTCTCTCTCCCTCTCCCTCTCCCTCTCCCTCTCCCTCTCTCTCTCTCTCTCTTTCTCTCTCTCACTTTGAGTGTGTGTGTGTGTGTGTGTGTGTGTGTGTGTGTTGTGTGTGGGGGGTCATTGTGTAGCTACAGGCACACACAACTATCAACTCTCAGGGATGGCATCACCTCATCTAGAAATGAAGAGAGATTCTCCACATCAAGTGACACAAAGTACAATGGCCCTGGGCCATGGCAGCTGTTGGCCACCATCATCCCTGTCATCAGGTCCGTAACATCAGGTTCAAAAACCTTAACTTACATATCTTACATTCTAAGGAAATGTTGAGTTTGACACTAAACATTGGTCCTCAGTCTCTTGTGAGATCTGTTAGGCTGGTTTTGCAAGCTCACCACAGGGACTTGGCAAATCTACATTCCCATGAGATACAGTTGGACCTGTTGTAGGAAGCCGAGGTAGAACTTTCAGTTCAAGGACAGGTCTAGCAAGCTCATGGGGACCCGAAAGAAGCTGTTCATAACCGCATTTCATGTCTTTGGAGGAGACTTCCAGGCAGCAGTCATGGCTAGCTCGGTCAAGCTCAAGACCTGCTCCCAGGCTTTGAGGCTAGCTCTCTCCACTTAGCAGTCACACCTATCTTGGCTCAATAGGAAGCTGGATTTGTCTTTCCTTACAATGTCTTTGCAGGCACTCAAACTGCAAATGGTTTGGAAGATTCCCTAAGCACCCACATCGCTCATATTATTCTGTCTTAGCTTCATGACCAACAAAATCATTTGCCAGGTGAAGGACTGGAGACATGGAGAAAGTGACAAGCCCTCAGGACATGTGGTTAGTAAGAACACCCGCTGCTTAAACTACAGCAAGCCACATGCTGGCAGCCCAAACCTTTTGAGCATTCCTCAATAGTCATCCCCAAATCTCAATGTCAAGATCAATGAATAGAAAGTCCCTAAATCTACATGCACACTATAATATCTGATGTATTACCAGTAGAATAAGCAGAATTTCCATAGCAATTTCACACACTTTTCCTATATCCTGAATTTTGATGAACATCTGACTATAAGGAAAAATAAATAAAAATAATCGCACTCATAAAAAAGGCACTGTCATTCCCACTGGATACAGGCTAATGTGGTAACAGGAACTTCAGTCTGGCTTTAGGAACTTTCTGGAATGAAAGCTGCATGTATCAAAAACATTCTGTACCTGGGCCTAGGACAGTCACTTGACCTTGCAGCCAACAAAGAGTGAATGCTCCCTTTTACAGCTGCCAGAGATGAAGACTTCTTTCTGAGGGAGAGCATCTCCCATTATTTGGCTGAACAACCTGTCTTTGAACCTGAGCAGGAGCTCTTTGTACTTGTCATTAGATACGTTTCCTGGATAATGAGAGTGAATTACCTTTGTGTTACATAGCAGCCAGGGGCAGAAGGGGGCTTCTGCACAAGCTTGGAACTTCTGCATAGGGCATCTTGTGAACTGGAATACCGAGCCTAGAAAAGGGAGGGTGATGTTGTATTTCCTTTTACCCTCTGAGAAGTGGCCAGTCTGCTATTCGAATCAACCAGAGTCTTCCCAAGAAAGGCCCTTGGGAGCCATCCAGAGGCTGTTTGCTAAGAGATTCAGAAATAGGCATAATACATGCAGCCTGCCTGCACGTAAATACAGATTTTGGGGCAAGGTATCGGACTGCTCTTGGCCTTAATTCTTTTAAGCATCTGAAATGGAAATCTTTAGAGGAGCCAAACATGGATGATGGGATGACTACAAGAAACACGTCTATAAAGTGTTTCCTGCCATCTGATTGCTGATTTACATTATTGCTCTGGATTGCTCAAGAGTATTAGAGACAAACATGCATCTGTCAGTCATCCTTTAACAAATCTACCCATCCATCTACTTATCCATCCATCCATCCGTCCATCTGTCCATCCATCCATCCACTCACTCATCCATCCATCCATCCACCATCCGTCCATCCATCCATCCATCCATCATCCATCCATTCATCCATCCATCTGTCCATCCGTCCATCCACTTATCCATCCATCCATCCATCCATCCATCCATCCATCCATCCATCTGTCCGTCATTTTTTCTCTTTTAAGTAATAGCTACGGTCAGTAGAGAGAAAATCGACTGCTCATTGACATGCTCCATCAGCCTAGTACACCAGGTTGTCTTTTGCAGTCACTTGTTTGTGTTAGCCTCATAATGACCTTTTGAGAAAACATTTTTATGACTCTAACTGTAGAACTGATAATACGTAACACAGAACAATTGTGTCATTTGCCCAGTCATGAATGGATCCTATATGAGGGTGTGAGGAGAAAGCCTGAACTGCAGTATCAGTCCCAGCCTTCACGAAGCACCATATTGTAGAGTCTTAACCCACAGCTAATAATACAACTAGAGGTTTCTGGTGAGGGCAACAGTGATCAAGGGACCACGATGAGTTCAGGGACAACAGGCATTCATCCTGGATATGATAGGAAGGGGAAATCAAAGCTTGCAAAGTGGATTTTTGAAAGCAAGATACAGAGGTTAGAAGAATCCCATCACTGTGGATGTACTTGCCTTTTGAGCTTAGACTAGAGCATCCTGTGTTTATTATAGTCATTGAACTAGGCGGGAGTAGCCCAGGACCGAGGCCGAGGCTCACGCTGAATGTCACACTTCCCTGCCTTGAGAACGTGCTGAGAGTCCGGCCACAGGCATGTACAAGCAACGTGATGCTATCCCTATGGGAACTGTCAATCATCCCTCAACAAATCTACCTATCCATCTACTTATCCATCTATCCATCCATCCATCCATCCATCCATCCATCCATCCATCCATCCATTCATCCATCGGCCTCCAAGCTGAGAGAAATCTGAGCTGTCCAAGTGATGGCTACATGTAGAATAAGCCTTTTCTTGTACATACTTTTGTAGGGGGAAAAGCCTAAAAGGCACTACAAACGTTAGCCACAAGTAGTGAATCAACCCAGTTACTCTCCTTGGCTAGACCTCATCAGTATTTCTGAAGTCCTGGATTGTAAGCATATAAAATGTTTTATATCTCACAAGGGAGGGTAGTTTGATAGGAAGCAAACACTGCAAGTTTAATTACATTGTCATAGTCGTCAGTTGTTTCAATATCTTAAATGTAGACACAGTGTCTCGCAGTGTTGGTTAGGTAGTAATTGCTCCCCAAATAGTTGCAGCTGAGCCATTATGAAATGGTAAGTAGAGGTAAAGGGCACTGGCAGTGACATTCAGAAAGGTAGCTGGAATAGTGATAGCAGAGGCAGGATTAGTAATGGCGACACAGTAGAAGCTCTGATTCAGTGGGAGCCAATGAGGAAGGCTTAGCATGGCTACATAGAAAGCATTAAAGCAGGATTTTATGGATAGAGTCAAAAGCAGATGGAAAGAAACCATGTAACTGAAGCTATGGGCATCCCTCCTTCACAGCTACTCACTCGCAGACCCTTTGGAATGCTTTGGTTGTGCTGGCTTTGCTCTATGTCTCAAATATAACTCTGCTCATGCTTTAAACTCTGCCCCCTTTTCTTTCAGCCTCAATTTCGAAGCCAGAGCTGATGGCTCGCTTGGTCTCTCTATTGATTTCTCACTCTTCCTGGACAGGAACAATATCTGACTCATCTGTTTCCCAGCAAGATCCTGGCACACAGTAGGTGCTGATAAATGTTTTCTGAACAAAATGGATTGGGACCAGTGCCCACAAGGCACATTCTTTCATTCCCATTGTTTATAAAACAAAACATAGATTTCCTCTTATGCAAATTCCCTCTTGAGCAAATTAATTTATCTAGAACTGTTTCCCCATCCACAGCTTATAAACGCTAATACCCACATTCCAAAAACAGTAAATCTACTGTGGGAGTCTGTCTAGGTCTACTGTGGGAGTCTGTCTAGCCACTATTGCCCATGTGAATCCCCAACATCATTTTTGAGTAGGCCCAAGGAAAGCGGCTAAGAAGTCACGTGAGAAGGAGTGGCAATATCAGGACCATGTAATTTCTAGGCACATCTGTATTAGGCAGATTTCAATGACTGGTACAAACATGATGAAACAAGTGTAGGGGAGACCAGGCTTACTCTTGCTTACAATTGAGGATACAATCCATCCTCGTGGGGAAGCCATAGTGGCAGGAGATGGTGTCTAATCACACTTTACTTGAAGTCTTGCTTTCTCTGTTTTAGCTGAGCGGATGGTTCTACCTACCTTTAAGTTGAGTCTTCCCACCTTAATTAACCTAATCAAGACAATACCTAATATGAATGCCCAGTGGACAATTCAAATAGATAACACATAATAGGCATGCCCAAAGGCTTGCCTCTTAGAATAACTGATCTCAATCTATGGGTCAAGACCCCTTGGGATGTTGCATATCAGATATCCTGCATTTCAGATATTTACATTATGATTCATGACAGTAGCAAGATGACAGTAGTAAAGTCACAACAAAAATAATTTTATGTTTGAGGGTCACCACACCATGAAGAACTATATTAAAAAGACACAGTGTTAAGGAGGTGGAGAACCTTTGCTCTAGATCCTATTACGTGGACAATAATTTTTAACTATCCTGGCATCTTCTTTAATCTTCTCACCTCAACATTAACAGCTTCTTTACTCTAACAGAAACTGATGGGAGAAGTGGGCACTTTCAGTTAACAGTGCAAACATGTGGTCACCAAAGTGGATGCCACTACGTCTCAGTCAGCTTCTTCAGCTATGCAGAGAGCCAAGTTCATGTACACCTAAAGGGCACTGTAATGATTGATAAAGAAAGTGCTATTCTAATTCAACTTAGTAATGGGAGGTCCCATGTGTGCAAGATGCTTCTTAGAGAGCCTAGGCAGACTCTCTCTCCATCTGATGGCCTCTTCGGACACTGCCCAGACCACATGAGGTCACGGTGCCATTTTTTGTCTGGATCCTTTCCGGAGGAAGTTTTCATTGTTATTTGTGCCATGAACCATTGCCATTACTGCATTACTCAAGAGAGTCTTGCCTTCCAGTTGGATAATTTCTATGGTGATAGTGACTTAAGGTGTTCTTTCACTTAAACAGTGACAGGTCATTGGTAGTAATATAAAAGATGTCCCATATAGTTAGCAGAGTCCTGTGTGTATCCTATCTGTGCACCTACATTTGTTGCAGGACTACATCTTTGTGCCTCTTATCACACTGGTGTTGCTCCATTTGAACTAGGCCAAAGTCCTTTCTGCCTTCATATGATGATGACTATTAACAGGAAGTTCTCCAACAAACCAAACCAATAAATCCCTGCCTGGCACTGCCAAGTCCCATGATGTAAATACTCACAGACATATCAAGCCCTTTTAGGGAGAGATGTGCACAGGTAATAAAGGCAGGTTAGTCAAAGCAGCTTTGAACTCTTGGTCCTGCTTATGCTGTTCCAACTATTCATGCTGTCCCCCTACCCCGACCCCCGACATTCCTAGTCAGTGCTTGATTAT
This sequence comes from Rattus norvegicus, assembly GCF_021556685.1. Classification (NCBI taxonomy): domain Eukaryota; kingdom Metazoa; phylum Chordata; class Mammalia; order Rodentia; family Muridae; genus Rattus; species Rattus norvegicus. The sequence goes on from NC_141543.1 coordinate 14,267,759, forward strand.
TCTAGATTATTTTACACATCCCTTCAAGGAAGTTTTCTGGTAGTTCACCCTGATTTACATACCCCTCAGTACCTGTTTTCATCCCAACTTACGTTTTTATTTCAAGTACTTCTCAGATACTTACTGATGAGAGTCCTATTTTCATGTCCCATTATGTTTTAACCTGCCTATAAATTTCTTGAAGGATAACATATGCCTGTGTCATTCACCCCTGCATCATCATGGCCTCTGGGCCTCTTGCATCAAAGGAACTCAAAAACTGTGAATCAATGAATGATACATATATCCACTAAGAATAACAAGATGGCGCCTGGAGTGCAGTGGTGACCTATTGGGCCTTGTAACTCGTGTAGCATTACAGCAAAAGTAATGCTGTTTATGACTGCAGAACTCTCGGCTGTGCATTTAGTAGATTGATCTGTGTTTGACATCTAGGAGGAATGCAATAACTGTTTTTGGATGTCAAGCAAAAAGATATGTTTGCAAGGCATGTTCACTGTGAGAAAAGAGAATCAGCCCTAGTCCTGAGACGGTATCAGAAAAATGTTCAGAGAGAACAATGTTTTGATAGAGTCTCCAGCACAGGCAATTACGAGTATTTCAGAATTGGATTCCAGCACAAGCAGGCTTCCTAGTCACTCCAGCTTCCTTCCTGAGTCCATCTAACCCAGTTGATTTTACAAGTATGCTGAGTGTCAGCAGTCGCCTGTATTACTGAGCAGCCACACACAGTGAGATGCCTGGGAACTTGGCAGGCCAACATCCCCACCGTGAATAAAAATGATGTGGGCCAATTGCTCACCTCTGTGGAAACCTAAGTGACTGTGAAGGCAGACTCCAGTCCCCCAGCTACAGAGAGACCTGCAGGTCCAGCAATCCTAAGCTGGCCCCCAGAAATGATGGGAAATTCAATTTCAAAAGGGCTGTTTGCAAAGTAATCCAATACATACAGTGTGCGCATTATTATTGTCTTATATTGAGTAATATCACATTTAAGGAGATTTCATAGCATCCTAGCCATGCACAAGGGAATATAAAAGCAGTTCATAAAGAGAGGAGCACAATTTCCCTTCAGCGTTCATTATGCTCCCATTATCCTCTGAATAATAATCAGAGGTCCACTCAGTCTGACTTAGGAAGAAGAGATCTGTAATTACCTCAAGTCTACAGTGTCTTTCCAAGGGCTCAGACCCAGTATCTGGACAATGAATCCACAGAGAGATTGCAGCTCTTAACACCTATGCTGAAGAAGAAACAGAGCAGCAGTTCCAAAAGCACACTGACCCCCACCCCAATCTCCCATTATGGTGAATGTGCAGGGAGGACATACACTAGAACAAAGAGCCATGTGAAACTGGGTCCTAGTCCCCAAGATTTCTTTCTATCATGGTTGGCAGTAAGAAAAGGAATCATTGGATCCACCCTGATCTCACCACCAACTCCAGTTCTAGCCCTACTGAAATTCCCAAGGGAAATAGAAAAGTAATACACTGAAAATCTATCAAAAGAAATAGACTTTCCAGACTTGATCCAAAATGACCTTCTTTGGCTCTCTCTATCCATGTCCAGTGAGATTCTTCCTGGTCTACTCATAGGTATTCATGTTTGTTAGAACAAATACTGATCTACACGAAGTGTCACTGGGGTTTATTTCACTATGCATGTCTCTCCAGAGAAGGGGCATCAGCAGTACATTTTACTAAAATATTGCTTCTATTTTCTGGAACTTTGTTTGCAAGGTTTGCCATGGTGTTTTAGAAAAAGTGATGTCAGGCTAGGGGTGGTAGTGCATACCATTAAATCTGGAACTTAGGAGAGAGAGGCGGGCAGATCTCCAGGATTGAGGCCACTCTGGTCTACCGAGTAAGTTCTGGATCAACCAGGGCTATATAGGAAAACATTGTTTAAAACATTCATTTAAAAAGACAAGTAGGAAATAAAAGTAATAACTTCATTATTGTCCAAGTAAGGAAATGAGCTTGGAACATAAGATCCATGTTTCTCATCTCTTAGTGAAGTAATTTTGTGACATTTGAGGAAGCTCTTTAAGCATTTTCCCTTAGCCATAAAAATGAGGCTAAAACTAGTCACCGTTGGTTTATAATTAGTGGAATTAGATCATACACACATTGCATACTGCCCATGTCTGACACTAACCCTATTAAAAGAAGCCATTAAAAACTGATCACCATGAGGATGCTTTCCCAGGAAAAGAATGGGTGAGGCTGAACAGCCATGAGACCCAGGCCAGCTTAGGCTACATAATAAGACACTGTCTCCAAAAATAATAAGAACTTCAACAACAATAATAATCATTTCATGACTTCATCTGCCTAGATTAAAATCTATATCAGTAGTGATGTAGGATTTATATATTTATATATCTAAATAACTATACATAGATATATAAATATGTATGATACAGCTGTGTGTATTTAGTGGGTGGGTGAGTGGTTGGAATTTGAAATGTATTATTAAAAACAAAACAACAAGTCCATAGGAGTAGAGCAGACATCCCCAAATGCCTATGACCTCTGGCTACTGGCACACAGTAGGACTGAAAGAGAGGTCCACTGAGCATATTAACCTTAGAAGGCTTGAAGGGGCCTTCCTTGAAGTTACAGAAGCATTAAACAGCTGCTAAGAGAAAGGAGACTCTTCAGTGAACATACCACCTTCAATTCCAGAACTCCGTGTTAGATTCTATTCCTCTTTTAATCAGAACTGCTTTGTTAAAGCTCTCGTTTTAAAATATGGCTAACTCATCTCACTCATGAATCAAGCAAAACATGCCTGAGATCTGAAGAGAGCCAGCTGATTCAGAGAACACGGACATTTGCCAAGATTGGGGATTGGGCAGCTCTTCCCCTTGCAGTGTTGTTCTTTTGTGGGTCGCAGTTCATTGTCATGCTCACTCGACTCTGAGACCATGATGCAAAAGTGGTCAGAGGCAACTCATGAATTCATTGTTACAGTGTACACCACCCAGGACTGAGTTTGAATTTAACATCTGGGTCTCAGTTTCCCCATCTATAATTTTGGTAAACTTATACTAATCACTTGATAGGTGATGGGAATGAAATGGCCCAGAGAAGACTCCAACAAGGAGAAGAAGGGGAGAGTGCTCTGATTGCCAATGGATTCCAGCTCTGCTTTTCTTGTCCTTGTGACTTTGAGTATCTTCTCTGTACTCTGGAGTCCTCACCTAGGTAAAGAAGTGTCAACCACAGTATCTGGCTACCCTGAGTCTTTGGGGATTCATCCAGATCATGCACATAGGCTTGAAGCGCTGCTGTTCCTGCCTCTAGCTCTCATACACTAAATGCTAGATATGATTCTGCTGTGTTGTCAATAATGAGAACTGCTTCACCTTGCTCTCTTCCTTTCAGCCAAAGAAATTTATATTTATTTTTCTCCATCTCAAGATGGAAATTTGTATTTCCTCTTTAAAGGACCAGAACTATTCATTTTCTTCAAATCTGAATTGTATAATGTACAATGTGACAACTTTTTCTTAGGAAAAAAATCACTTTTTAATTCCCAAACAAGACTTCCATTTTCAACCCTTCAACTTCCACTGGTCCTGGTGACGTGGTTTGTTTGAGCTGCACGGTTAAACAACATAGGGTGTTTTGTTTTGTTTGTTTTGTTTTGTTGTTTTGTCCTTTTAAAATGTGTTTGGTCATGTAGCTTTCTTCTCAAGGGCAATAAAACTACATATAGCCAGGTCCTCAGGGACGGAACATTCTGTTCTGGATGTCAGAAGGATAGCTAATTCCCGAGCCGGGGATGACATTCATTTTAGAGGCCTGAAGATAGTCTGTGAGGCTTTGAGACCTCTAAGATGCCCGGTGCAACTGCCTTGGGAGGTCTTTTTTCTCTCCTATGATGGGTAGAATTCAATCTTATGCCTCTGCAGGCCTTTTGCAATGCCACAGACATAGTTCTCCATGAGAAGTTACCATTTGAGAAATTGGCAGCCACTGTATGTTTCACAGATATAGAGGTCAAAAGCTCGGCCCACTATTAGAATGCTTATATTCTTGAGTGACTGGCAGCAGGGGCTTCAGGAAAATGCAAATCTACCTATCCAAGAACCAAAATGGTACAGAAAATCAGGCTTAAGCTATACTATATTGTACAATTACCATTCGAAGGGGTGTCATTGGGCTTTGTTAACGACAGTGTGCAAGTTCACCTTGTACTTACATTCACCCCAATCTACTATGGAATCCAAAAAACAGAGAAAGAAAAGAGAAGGATGGTCAGTGCCAAGAAGATAGTACAGGGATAGGTTTAGTGTGAGGACATTTTTTTTTTTCTTTTTCTTTTTTTTGGAGCTGGGGACCGAACCCAGGGCCTTGCACTTCCTAGGCAAGCGCTCTACCACTGAGCTAAATCCCCAACCCTGACAATTTTTTTTCTTAGATTTTTCCCATTCTGGTTTTTGTTGTGGTATTTGCTCTGTAACTCAGACAGATTAATGTCCCTCTCTGAGCTTTCATAGACAAAACAGGTAGTCTAGACAACCAGGTAATATTCTGCCATTCTACCTGTATTTATAGACAGGTTAAAATATCCAAGTGCCAGGAAACCTGCAACATGTTCTTGTTTTAAAGGTTAAAGTTTACAATTTGACCTTGGTTGTTAATAAAATATAGCACTGCATGATTAAATTAGGAATCGGATTTCATTGTCAACCAAGACAGTGAAGGTAACAAAATTTATAAAGCAAGAACACACACAGAAGAACCAAATTCAAAACTCAAAAGATAAACAGATAGTGATTATAAATGGCAGTCAGCCATGTAAAATGGCGGCACTTAACTATCCAAAATGGCTGCTAATACAAAATGGAGTCTACAATCCAAAATGGTAGTGACTGGTTGATCAGGAGCTTGTCTGTTTCTCTTAACTGTAAATTCAGGCTCTATCAAAGGTTTACAAAGCATTGTGTCTGATACATGACAATCCAATATCAATGGGAAAGTTCAATTGCACTTAGTTGTAAATTTATCTCTATTATAATCCAGTCTCTTTCAACCATGCATGAGTATTTCATGCCTAAACCTGGGAGTACCTGTTTTAATTATAGCTTATGCAATCATTTTAGAATATGTGCAGTGAGAAGATTAGACTCAGGGAGCTCCTTAGTTTTATTCAGTTCTAGCATGTTGGGAATATGGATGACCTCTTCTTGTACCTCTATCCTCAGAGAATAGTCTGACTCCTTGTATTGCCTTCCATAGAAAAAGAACACAAGTTTTATTGAAACCCATTATGAGCTGGAAGAATATGTAACCACAAATTGGTAGGCTAATGAGTACACCAAATAGAACCTCAAAATTGTATAATGCCTGTCTCAATGTTTTCTCAAAACCAAACAGGAACAGCTAAGTCATCCATTGTGCTTATAAATGTAGCAACAGCACGTAAGACATTTGAATCAGCGTTTGATACATATGTAGCCTGCTTTATCTTCTTATATCCAGTCACTACCTCAATGTCTTCAAATCCCATGTTCCTGTGTTCCCAAAGATTAACATCTTTATCAAGGTAAACTTGATTGAAATAAGGACAGCAGGAAAAAGCAGAAAGCACCACATAAAACAATGGATGCAGCTTCTAATTGGTTCCACCCTTGCAATGGAAACATGAACAAAGGCCCCTACTGAAACACTCAGAATGCACCAGAGCTTTCTGTATTTAGTAAAACAAGCTGTTCCTGGGTATTAGGAACATAATATCAGGAATCTATTTTTCTAATAAATCTTCTACTGTTCATTCTCCGTCTAGACTCAGGTCAAGGAACACCTTGTACCAACCTATTGTACTCAGACATGGTATTTGAAAAATATTTATCTGTGAATTATTAAATATTAAATTGAATTTTAAAATCAATTGGGGAATTTAATATTAGGGTTGACTTAACAGAAAGCAATGTAAGGACTCCTTTGGTGTATTTATTTACCTGGATTTTAAATCTCCACCCATTTCTTTACCCCCTGGCCTATCATTGAATTCATTCTGTAGTCCAGGAAGCCCTTCAACTCATCATCCTCTTACTTCAGTCCCCTGAGAGGCAAGGCTCATAGTCCTATGGTACAAGTCCAGATTGCTGATAAAAAACTTCAATACATATAATTCTAATCCAGGGAGGCCGGCTTGACTTGGGGACCTGGTGTCTATCCCAGTGCCAAGCTCTTAATTGACATCTTAGAAATTCAAATGTCTCTATATGTTCTATGCATAGAAGAAACTAAAGATCACAGAGGCTAGTTGACATGTCTCAGGTACCAAGTGCAGTCAGAAATAAAGTAAAGTATGTGGGCTTATTCATTTTTAACTTTCAGTGTGCATGGCTATGTATGATGTGTATAGGCTAGTGAGTAATTGTAGGTGAACATGTGTCATAGCATATGTGTGGAGGAGACGAGATACACAGGTCTATTTTTTCTTATTCTCTACTGGATATAAAGCTGCCACCTGGTCCATGGGCTTCTGGGGATGTTCTGATCTTACCTCCTCCTTCCTCACCGAGGGATCGTAGGATAAGAATATGCTACTTCTCCCCATGTTTTATGGCTTCTGGGATTTGAACTAAGGTCTTCATTTTCCAGGTATGGTCTCTATTGACTGAGTCATCTTCCCAACACTGAGAACTGTATGTTCTTTACCTAAATGTCATGATGCGTATCCTGACCGCACCCACAAAAATTATCCAGGCCATTTTTCCTAATCTGTCTTAAGAATTTTCTAACATGTCAGCATCCAGAATGAAGCCTCGGAATTTTGAAATCACACATGTATGCACACATGTACGTAGGTGTCCTTTATTCTTGGAACTCCTCTGCCCCTCTAAGACTTCCTATGTTGGGATCCATGTTCATTGTGTTTGTTGGTTCCCTGAGCTCTAAGCACTTACTAACCAAACATGACTTTGAACATGATAGGGGTCATATGTCTTGCTCTTACTCAGTGAAGAGCTGTAATTTATTCTAAACAGCATGGATCATGAATTTTAGAGCACTTACAGGATGCCCAGGCTCAGGGAGAAACAGGAGAAGTACCTGTGGCATTAAGAAAGTGAGCCTAAGCCGACAGTGGTGGTGTGTACCTTTAATTCCAGCACATTTTAGGCAGAGGCAGGAAGATCACTGAGTTTAAGACAACCTGACCTACAGAGTGGGTTTCAGGACAGCCAAGGCTCCAAAGAGAAAACCTGCCTCAAACAAACAAACAAAAGAAATTAATAATGTTACAAATGATGTTATAGCATCAAGAAAAAAAAAAGAAGGAAAGAAGGAGATCCCATGTCACATGTTGAAAAGAGAGCTCAGTAGCACTGTCATCTAAAAAAACAATTTTGAAGATGCCAAAACATAATATTGGACTTTGCTTAAGGCACGGGTACTCAGGCAGAGCCCAGAGTACACTCTATGGCTGCAAGCTCAGATCTGCTGCAGCCACCCCTGGGGAGCATGAGTATTTCTCAAACTAAGGATTACTATCTGCAGCTGCCATTTATTCAGAAGAGAGCAGTCTGCAAAGCCCTGGCATGTATGGAGAAGCTACTTGAGCCTCCAGTCTATGCCAGTTCTGCCCGTGTATCTGGCTTGCCGGGGAGTCAGCTCCTACATTTTAGCTCTAAGGACCTGTGTAAAGCACTTGCCTTGGGTTCTGCATCTGGAGCATGGGATGGTACTGCACCATCCACGGTGAGTGGGCAAGCATGAAGATGAGTACTGGTTGTACACAGCACTGCAGAGAACATACTCTGACACTGAACAAAAACTACTTATTTCTGAGGCTTCCCTGCTTCCCAGTATGGTACATCTATCCTATTTTCAGATATGTTATTTCTCAATGATTCCGCCAAAATTCCAGTATAATTCATTAGGCTGAAATCCTCCCCAAAGGACAAGCACTAGGTATGTGTGTTCTATATTCCTTAAATCATTGGCTGGTGGCCTTTAAAAGGAAAGAGGTGAGCACCAAGGGGAACAAGGGGCAATGGGAAGCACAAGAATAGAAAGGTCCATCCATCAACTGGTCTCAATTCCTGTGACAGGTGGTACAGAGACAGATGATATTGGCGAACCCAGAGGCCAGGATCTTGGTTAATGTGCCTTCTGAAGTTAGAGTGCAAAATTAATGATATCAAACTCGGGGACAATTCTGTGTCTATTGCCCTAGCCTCTGGCACTAAATTTTTAAGGGGACAAATGGTGAGTGGGCAGAGACTGATAATTTGACACCAGAAGACCTGGATGTGGAGCTCAGCCATGACAGTTTAAAACCCTTGACACACTTTGCCTCTTTGTCCCTTTATGTACCCAATACAAAATGAGGTACTGAAAAGATTTAAATCAAGAGTGGGGGTGCAGGTAAGCAATCTTAATATTGGGAAGCTAATATTGAGAGGAAGAACTTAGGCCACACAGTACCTTCCAAGTTAGTACAATCCCCATACTAGAACCTTGTTTCTAGCAAAAACAAAATAAAATCCCTAAAACAAAACAGCGGTAAAAACAAAGTATCATAAATATTGAAAGAATGCCCAATCCCCTAACCTAGTCTGTGAATCTGAGCAAGCTTCAAACCAGTTTCTCTTCTCTGTAACCTGAACAATGCTTAAGATCCATCTTCGAAAGGGAAGATGGTTGTACCCAGAAACATACAATACAGATAATTATGGACTGAGAGCTGGCTGTTATACTATGATGGGCAAACAACTTCTTCAGGTTCAAATAAGTGAAGGATGTCTGCTAGTTAAGTGGCCAATATGTACATTTTTAAACCCATGTTCTCTTTGAAGATACACTATGAGATAGTCATAGAGGATAAGAGGCAGACCATGGGATTTATACTCCAGTTTTCCTCGAGCCTGACTGAGGAAGGCAACAGGACCAGAACAATTGGTTACATTGACCATGTCTTTCCCCCTGGCAAACCTCTATCTGTAAGAATTTACACAGAGACAAAAATAATGACCTGGGTTACAAAATGTGTACAGACACCACCACCAATAAAACAGCACTGAAGTGGCTGCTTAGTAGATCTTAGTTCTACAGTTTTGAGTATTTGAGCTGGCGAGAGTCTAGAGGCTGTACAGATTGAGTCAGTAATAGTTTATAGAAATAGAGCTGTAGATTGGAGCAAGAGAGGCAGAGATGGAAATTTGGGCTTACTTTCTGTATAAAAGACTTCTGGAAGGGAAAAGGAAATTTTGGTAGCCTGTCTCTGGCAGCAGTCCCTATAAATTAGGATATGGTATGACAGACCCTATTCTTTTTTATTTTTACATCAAAAACCAAATGTATATTACACACACCCACACATGTACACTTGCATGGAGACTATAGGTCAACATCTAAAGTCTTCCTCAGTCACTGCCTGCATTTGTTTCTGAGACAGGGGCGCTCACTCACCTGAATTATGTGTTTCAGGTTGTTTTGCAGGTTTAAGAGTCTCTAGGATCCACCTATCTTTGCCCTTCCCTTCTCCCAATGCTGGGTGAGGTTATACATTAAATTTACTGCTGCTGGCTTTTACACAGGTGCTAGACATCTGGCCTCTGGTTCTTATGTATGCTTTACTCAAATAGCCATTTCTCCAGCCCTAGAAGATTTTATATATCAAATTATATATATATATATATAATATATAGGCATTTTCATATATGTCTTCTAATATGTTTCTGTCCATCATGGCTACCTCTTTGTCCTCTGCCATGCTTCCTGTTGGACCTCTCCTCCTTGTAAATCTCTCCCTTATCTACCAAATGTATTTTATTTTTCTTACTTTTTAAGATCTTTTCTTTCCTTCTTACCATTCCCTTTCTTATTTTATGAACACACACACATATACATATCCATGATTTCAAATCTAGGTTCTAAACCTGAGGGAAAACAATGTAATTATCTTCCTGAGTTTGCCTGACAATGCTTAACACCGACTTCTAATTCTACTTATCTTCCAAGAAGGAGGAGTCCTTATCCACCATGGGCAGGCCTGGGATCTTGTGCAGCCTCTGTGGAAATCAGTATGTTTTCTTAAAATGGCTATAGCTAGAACCACACTACTCTTGGGCACACACTCAAATAACTCTGTTATCACACCTCACCACTGAGAGATGTGAACATGCACATTGGTTGCTGCATCACTGACAGAAGCCAGGCTGTAAGGCCAGTTTACATGTCCATCAACAGATAAACGGAAAAAGAAAATGTGGTTAAAATGGAATTTTGTTCAATCATAAAAAAATGTAAGCAATGTTTGACTTTTTTAAACTTAAGTCTTAATTGCTTGAACAATAAATATCTAATGAACAAAATATGATATTTCTTAAGCAAGGGGTTTGTCTATCTACCTCATTCCTTGATCTAAAGTATTTTCACAAAACAATGAGAAGAGCCCATCACCAACTCTCCCAACTCTCTGATAGTATTAGAAAGATTTTGGGACATTGCTAACAGTCTTTCTAGAAACCACAGAATCTGCTCTGATAGTTCCCTTCCCTGTCAGCTGAGCCCAAGCTCAGAGTCTTGGCTCGAGGACCTGTGTTCTTTCTCCTCTTAGAGTTCAGAGTGAGTGGGAAAGTGTGGAAGACTTAAGCAGACTGCAGATGTGTTAAAAATAGAAGTCAAGTTGCTATTGGAGATACAAGGAGAATTCTCCACTCGAAAATCTCTAATTATAATATGTCAAGAGTAAAATACCTCGTCAGGAACAGTATCCGGGAGAATAGAGCAATGGCTCTGTCAGCACCGTGATCTGTGATATGTTTGGAATCCTACACAAAATAGAAACTCAGCAGAAAAACGTCCTGCGGGGAATTGTCTCAGCCCCTGGGAAATGGCAGAGACAACCTGCTAAGGCTTGTCTGTCCTTGCTTTACTTAGCTCTGGTTGGGAGCTCGAGGTTGCACACTATCTCTCTTTTGAGATCCTGCAATTTGTGTTAAGTCATGTGCATATATTGGATGTTCTTGGAGCCACCATATGGATAGAGAATGCATGGCCTCCACAATGTCCTTAAAATGACATTAAACATGATGGATATATATGTCAAAGGGTAGTTATTCAAGCATAGCACTCTCCTATAAGGAATAGCTCAGTTATTCTTCTAACACCAACCTTTTCTCGTTTCTCTATGCATCATGCTATATACATGCTCTAGAGCTGAGCTATAAGTTCTGCCTAACAGTAACTTCCTGTTAATATAAGTCTATGTATCCAGCACTGAGAGATGCATTGGTCTGACCTACTTTAAGGTTTAATTCCTTCCACATGCAATGCAGAACTTGAGGGAAAGAGAAATCAACTCCATTAAGATATGGGGAAAGAGAGATAATTTGAAGTAAACTTGTCATAGACAAATTTAAACCAGGAAAAAAATCAAAAGTAGGTAAATGAAGGCAGAGAGAGGGCTTGGGGGCAAAGAGCAGATGGGTATAAGCCGGGGCACCTGAGCTCAGCACACAGCCTGCACGTATAAAAGCCAGGTGTGGGCATGGTGTGCCTGTAACACCAGAGCAGTGGGACAAGGGACAGCTGGGACCTGGTGGCCAGCCAACCTAGCTGAAAAGACAGCAAGCTCCAGGTTCAGTGTGATATCCTGTCTCAAGAGAACAGAGTGGAGAGGGACGGAAGGCATTCACCGTCTGCCTTTGGCTTCAGCATAAGCATGTACCCAAACACATGCAAGTGTCTTCTTTTGAGGCCAAAGAGGGGGAATTATTAATTATTTATTAATTATTTATAGCAGAAAAGATGGATTCTTTTCTCTATCACATGCTCTCCCACAGTGTGCCTCATTTAAATGTGACCAGAGAAGACAAAGTGATGACCAGCACCGCCCCATAAGCATATTCTCCAACCTTTGCAATTCCCTGCCTTCAGATAGTCTAGGAATTCTTAGAACTGTATTCTTGGCACATTTGCCCAAATTCAGAATCATTCCCCCCACCCTATTTCCAAATACCACCCCTAACTCTGAGCCACAGATCATTTAAAGTAAGAAAAACAAGAAAGTTCTTGTCTCGGGTTTGGCTTTGGAGCCAAGGTCTCAGCACTCTATCACGCCTGTCCTCGCTCGTCTTCTGTTTTGAAATTGATCTGCTTACTAGAGTTCACATTCTTTTTATTTCCTGTGAGGCAGTGTGGAGAACAGCCCAGATGTCTGTGTGCAAGTAAATGGAGACACAAAACTATGGTATGCCCACACACTGAAATGGTATTCAGCAAGGTAAAGACGTGAGTTACGTATGCATGCAACAGTGTAGAAGAAACTGAAGATGAGTGTGGTGATTAGCAGAGAGCAGGAGCATAGACTGTTTGATGTCAACACCGAAGGCAAAGTGTGCAGCAGAAGGAGGGGCTCCTTGAGATGCCTGGGAATGCAGCAAAAGGAGAATGAGAGGGTGTCAGGGGATGACACATTGCAGGTGATGCAACTTTTCATTGCTCCTGATTTTAGTAAAAGATTCATGCATATGTTCTTTGATACAGGTCGATCAAGTAAGTACTTTCCAGATGTGTGTATACTGTATGCACACTGTATACCTATAAGGTTGTAAAAATATTAAAGTGTCCTCTTTCCTGTTATTACCCCATACCTTTGGTTTTCCTTTCAGGCATGCTGTGCTGGACCTTCCCCCAACCCCACTGTGTATCTTCTCTATGTTCTACGTCTTGTTCCATTGTGTTCCTTAGAGATAGCTTTTCTTTATTAAATTAATGAACCCAAGGCACCCGGCCTGTAAACTGCTCTCTGTGGTTTCTGCTGCTGTCTTTCCTTGCCCCTCCTCATTAACATCAGTTAAGATATTCACAGCTCCTTTCTCTGACTCCAGCATCCAGTCCTTGACTTCTCATCTTCCCAGCCTCTCCACCACTCTATTCATTCAATTCCTGACTCACGGTCTTAAATTGGCTCCCCACCAATCACCATTCTATTCTGTCCTGTACTTTACCCCTGACCCTTCAGGTGTCTCTTCCCACAACTGCGGGGGATAGGGGTGGGAACTTTCCCCCTTCCCAGTCATTCACTGATCCCATACTGCAAAGTCAGTCATGTACTGAGTTCAGGCCCTGGGTCTCCATGACCCACTCTTATCTGGTTCCATTTGTAATCAGTTTCTGGCTCTCAGTAGTTCCTCTTATGCTACACCTTACCATCTCAGAGTTAGCTTAATAACTATTGTCTAAGAATTTTATAAGTTCTAAAACAACAAACCCAGGCCCTATCTCCTCAGATCATTGCAGAATGGTCAACAAATGACAAACCACCCTCTTTCTTACTGTCTTTTCTGTTACTTGGCATTGTTATTTTCAATTCATTCAGTGTTGTTCAGTCCTTTGCACTGCTGAGTAGTATTCCATTGGACTGATCTAAGACAAGTCGTTCGTCTATGGGCAAGTATTGTGCTTTCCATGTTACATTAGAAGTTCCCACCTGTGGGTCAATATGACCACTACAAAATCCTGCTAACCCAGAAAATAATCTGATGAACACATCTCCAAGGAAGGCCAGCCAAATACCACCCATGACTGGGGCAACATTCGCAATATGGAGAAGGGAGAAGCATCCCACAGGGCTTGGCAGATGACTGTGTTAGTAGTGAGCACTGTGCATACAACAGAGTAGCAATGCCAAGTAACCATGGCAATATTGAAATTCAATGTGAAAAGAGTCAAACACCAATGGCCTTGCAGTATAGGTCTCGGATGATGAGACCTGCTCGTAAGAGGCCCCATCCATAGAGAGTAGAAAGCAGATGGCCAGCTGCCAGCCTGCAGGGCTGGCCGGGAGTGGGAGACAGGGGTCAGGTGGGAGAATTTGTTTCTGAGGAGAGGAACATGCTGTGGGACCAGATGGTAGGGATGGCCACACTCGCAGGGAATGTACTAATGCATCTGAATTTAGTGTACAAGGCATCGATTATAGGGGATACGTACATTTTGTAGAAACAAAATCCAGATTGTGAAGGCAATAGAAAGTCTCTGCTTATGTGCTACTCTTACTATGGTCAAAGCCTGGCCCTGAAACAGATACAGATCTAAGCGGCAAAGCTACACAGTAATTTCCTGGATTTCGCAAACATGTATTATGTGTGCAACAAAGCATTCTGGGACCAGGGCCTTGAATGTGGAAGGGAAAGGAAGTCTTGCCATAAGCCTTTAAAGGGCTTCATGCTAGACATTACGTGTGTCCAGTTCTCCTAAGGAACTTTTCAGAGGACAGGTTTCTGGATGCTTAATTATCACAGGGGGTTGACAGGTGAGTACCATGTAATTTTAGTGTAATTATTAGTGTCCGTGGTCACGGTGGATACTGGCCCACCATCCTAGTTTTAAAGTAGGGTAAAATGAATCTCTGTACACCAAGCCCTGGGTTCCAGTGCTAGTGCTGCACAAACTGCTCATGGTGATGCACCCCGTAATCCGGGACTTTAGAGGTGCGGAGAGGAGGAGCCAACATTCAGTCGTCTTCACCTACACAGGAGGCTGCAGGTCAGACTAGTTTACTTCAGACACGATCCAACAAATAACACACCAGAAAGCACGGACACGAAGATAGGATATAGATGGGTCTCCAAGGCACTCAGGAATGAAGATGGGTGACCTGGAAATGGGTATAAGCTTTCTTTTTAAAGGTCAATAAAAATGTTCTAAAATCAGATTGTGAAGATGGCCACACAGCTGTTCTCAAAATCAGCAAGTCATACACTAGAATGAGAACATTTGGTGTGCCTCTATGTTTCCACATCATGGTGTTTACTTTTCTCTTGTGAATGCATGTTTTGTGGAGATGGAGTTGGAACTCAAGAACCTGACACACTAAGCAAGTGCTCTAACTTCCGTCTACATCTGCAGACCCCCACACCTCCATGAAATGGCTTTTAAAAGTATGCAGTCCATTAGCATTGTGGAAAGCTCAGCACATTAGAGACAGAAAGAATAGATGCCTGTGTGTGTTTACTAATATATATAGCTAATGAAAACCTTTGAAATAACAGGGAAGGGCCCCCAATTCCTAAGGAAATCTCTGGGAAGCTGTTAGTATCTGGAGAGGTTTAGAGCTGCTTTGCTTGTCAAAAGCCTGAGCGCAGTGTGTATGCTGTCCGCTACCAGCTACAGCCCCAGGGCAGCTGCTCAGGGACAACACCCTCCAGGTCCAGGACATAGCATCCACTTACTGTGGCGGTGCCGGAGACGGTCTGTGCGCTTGTATCAGCGCTCTGCTCCGAGTGCGTCTGTGTAGGAGGATACAAGTTTAATGTGTGGTCGGGGACAGTGGTCTGGCCGGTGTACTCTGGCGCGGGATGGGGATGAGGGGCCGTGTATTCTGCAGGGATGCCATTCTGGGGTGGAGCGAACTGCGCTGAGGCATAAGGCTGAGCCATTGTGTCAGGGGCGGCCGCTGCTTCCTGATTACCCTGAAGGAGGGAAAGAAAGAACACCATTAGAGCTCCACAAACAGAACAGGTTCCCTCCGTCCAGAAACTGAGTCCCGGCACTCTTTTAGGGCCCACAGAGAGCCCTAAAGGTTGGACTTTAGCCACGCCTCACCATATACTTTGAGCAAACGGTAATCAGCATCATTGTCGATTTACAAATGGGAGAGAAAAAATAATCAAGGAATAAAATGACATCACATTACCCAGGACCTCCGATACCACTTTCTCAGACTGTCAAGTCTGTATCCCACTGGTGGATTCTCTCTGATTCATTTCAATTTCGGACAAGGCTAGTTTCATGTTGTCTATGGTGATGGTGGAGTACTAATTTAATACTGAGCTGAGCAGTCAAACTGCTTGAGCATGTCCTTGAGAGATGCATCATTTGAGGTTAATTCAACTAGTAAGTGGAAAGGTCCCTGATAAAGATCTTACGTGTGTGTGTGTGTGTGTGTGTGTGTGTGTGTGTGTGTGTCCATGTGTGTACACATGTGTCAGTATGTGTGTGGCTGTGTGTTGTATCTCTGATGACCCCAATAGTAATAAAAAGCAGCAAATGGGAATGCAGGCCTTAATTTAGAGACCCCCCCACATTCTACTGTCTCCCTTTAAGATGCTAGATGCTAGTTAACTCTGAGCCTCATTAATCAAAGTACCTCATCCCGTCTCTCTTTTTTAATACATAAGTACAAGACATTATATAACAAGTCCTTCTTCAGTTATAGCCTAAACATTCGCTATGATAATTACAGTCAAGTCAAAAGAATTAAAAAAGAACCCTGAATTCAAATGTTTCCATTTCTGGAAACATCTCCCTCCCTCCACCTCCACCCCCATAACTGCACCAGCCTTCACACACTCCACACACACACACACACACACACACACACACACACACACACACACACACACACATGCAGAAAGCATAAGAAAGAGTAGTCCAGAGGTTTAAAATGTCCATGGTCTCAAGAGATATAGTTGTATAGAAAGAAAGAAAGGAAGAAAGGAAGAAAGGAGACAGAAAGACAGACAGAGAGAGAAAGAGGAAGAGAAAGAGAAAAGAAAGAGAAAGAGAAAGGCAAGCAGGCAGTTCAGCCAAGCCAACAGTGACCTCTCCCATTTTCTATGGTCAACTAGTTCTATGTCACATTAGTCATCCTGCAAGGATTCTGGCACCAAGGTCAATATGGGTCATCAATAAAAGAACTCCGCCTCTACTATTGTAACACGAGCAAAGCACAGATACAGAGCTCATGCCTCTGTTTCCAGAGGACCATTAATTAATTGTACGGTGTTGAAGTTGGTCCTTGTAAGAGGAGGAAGCTTAGCATAAGTTTAAATACTTATGCAAGGAATACGTTTCCACCAGCTCTTTCTTCCTCCTTCCTCCATAACAGTTTCAACATCTGTGCCGCTAGGAAGAGGGCACGCCCCCTTCTGTTCCGACCATTTTCCTGTAGCACAGCAGGTCAGCTGTGGCTCAGGTTGGGTGACTACATAAGCTTATCTAATTCCAGAAGAGGACATTTACAGTCTCTCTGAGGCTCAGATTCTACACTGAATTCTTCAAAGATGCCCCTCCCACCTTCCATTTTGAGGGACATTTACCCTCAGTCCATGGAGTGCAGAAGTGGCTATATTCTGTCCCTGGTAGTTTCTTGAGTTACCACCAGAGCCAGCCAAATGCTGCCAATCACAGTGTAGCCTTGTGACCAAAGTCTTCAGTTTTCTTCCTACTCATACTAATGAGTTCTTGTCAGCCTGGGATATTGTTATAGTGTTTGGGAAGCTCTCTTTCCATTGTGAAATAGTAGTAGGAAGAAGAGAAAGCTTAGAAAGAGTGTCAGCCTAGGCCCTGTCAGGTGAGGTCATACAGAACAAAATGGTGCCAAGGTGCTGGGGAAACAGGAAGCACTCACGTCTTGATGAGATCATATCAAGACTGGATCTATCTTTATGGGCAACTGGAAACAGCCCTGTTTGAGTTTCAAAAGGGGATATATTCTTTTCTTCAATAGCTTTCCTAAGTTATCAGTAACATGAAATGCATGTGATTAGGACAGCACTTGGTGACCTTATACATGCAGACAATGTGAAAAGGCCCCTCTGCTCCAGCCCATCAGTTTCCCTGCCACCTCTGCCCATTTGCCTGCACATCTATGTGCACATGCGTTTTTTGTGAAGATCTCACTTAAGATGCCTCTTCCTAGAATCATAAATGTCTTTAACCCACCATCTTAATTCAACATTTGAGTTCCCCAGAACAGCTTCATCTTGCCTAACTCAATTTTTTAAAATTACTTTTTCCTTCCTATTCTTCTCCCCTCCCCCTTACCAGTGATAAAACCCAGGGCCTCATGCATGAAAGTCAAATTCTTTAGCACTGAGTTGTATCTCTCCCCTGCCCCCTTTCTCTCCTGTTTTGCTTTGTTTGTTTCTTGTTTTGTTTTGTTTTATTCCATCTTCTTTTGTCTTGTTTTGTTGAGACAAGGTTTCTCGGTATAGCCTTGGCTGTGCTGGAACTTACGCAGTACACCAGGCAGGCCTAAAACTCAGAGATCCGCCTGCCTCTGACCCTTGCATGCTCGGATTAATGGCTTCCCTTTTCATTTTTGAGACAGGGTTTCTTTCACAAAGTCATCCAAGTAGGACTTGAACTTGTCATTTTCCTATCTCAGTAGGAGAGATTATAGATAAGAGCCTCCAGACCCTGCTACTGGGTCTTCTTTGAGATGGTTTTCTGTCCCTTAAGGTCTAAAGTGTCCAACATTGTTTTGTGCGTGCGTGTGTGCATGTGTGTGTGTACTTCCTCTGCTGTTTGGTATGGAACTTAAGTACTTTTCTTTTCCTGGGAGAATTACAGGCTACATTCGACAGAGGCTGGCTTGGCAAACAACTGATGGTACAAACCTGGACCGCTGCTTATTTTTGTCAATACAGTTTTATTGGTACATAATCCAATAAATGGGTTCATTTGTTTAACAAATTGTCTACAGCAGCTTTTGTACACCAAGCACAGAGTTAGCTTGCTGTGAAGAGACTATATGACCCTCAAAGTTTAAGCTATTTATGGCCTGGACCTGGGTAGAAAAATGTTTCCAGAAGCTATGGCAGAAGATCAGGAGAAATGGAGATCCAGCTAAGGAACCATTATTGTACAAAGAGTTTGGGCAGGACCTGAGGGTAACAGCCACACAAGAAGAGAAGAAAAGGAACATATCCTGTCAATGCAAAGGAGTGATGTTGGCTGATTCATCATATTGGCAACGGTGATGATGGTACATGGATAGTTTAAAATCTCTCTTCTGGAATTTTCTTTCCTTCAATAGATGTGTGGGTATAATTTCAGATGGACACATGGACACAAACAAATGTGCACAGAGAGATAATCACACGCTCCCCAGATCATACCATCTATTCATTGACCCTCAGAAGACAAGCGCAGCAATATTGCCCTTCACCTCCAGATTAGTACATTAGGCTAACAGTTTCTAACATGTATGGGTACTCAAAGAGATTTGAGGCAATGACTGAGGACATTTTGGGATGTGACAGCTCTGGAGGACTATGCTCTTAGCATTTTGTCCTTGAACAACAGTGATATTGCAAAGTCCCTGTAGTGTAATAATTAGGCCCTCTTCTCAATGGACCACCCTTTATTTAACTTAGCAGTCAGAAAAGTTTCATCTAGAACTGAGAAAAGAAAACATTCACGATCTAGGACAAAATGTCATTTGTGGGAAAGCAAGGAGTTGAACTCAGACTCATCTTCATCTTCCATTTTGCAAGAGAATCATCTACAGTGTATGACAAGTCAACTTATGGAAGGAACACAGCCCTCTCTGTGACATATAGCATGGTACTCAAATTTATTTCATCTCTTACTAAGGAGAGGTCAGGTGCTGAGGTGTTGGGTGCAAGATACCTGTGATTCTGTTTGCCAGATGCAGATGCATTAGATAACCCTAGGTACGTGGTGCACAGCAGTATGGGAAACTGCTGTGCCATTGAAACTTTGAGGCCTGACACTTTTGAGTCTTCTGACACTGTCATAAGGAAGGTGAGGACCGGCTGAGAGTGCCTGGATAGCCAGAGCACCCAAATCTCTGGCACCAATGAGGTGCCAAACTCTAAAGACCAAATCAGGGAAAATCAAATGGACAATAGTTTGTGTTCAGGTACATTGGGCTCTGGATTGCATCTTGTACCTGGAGGTCTCAAACAGATGTTGGCAGGACCCCCTATAGTTACTTATTAACACCGACAGCCGCTCTAGAGAGACCCTAATTAATATTCCCAACATTTTCACTTTAGGCTAATTACAGCTAATATTTAATTAAGATCGTTGTACTTCCTATGGAAGTATTTTTCACCTTCAAATGACTTGAGAGATGTCTTTGTTCCCTCCCTAGTGATGCTCCTAGGTTCTGAGCTTAGGTTGAAACAAATTTTCTTAGAAAATTAGATGACTCATAAGAGCGCCCTTTGTACTTCAGGTCAGGGCAAATTCCAGGTATTTGAACAAGATCTTGGTAGAAGGCTAAAGCCATGTTCCAGTAGGTGATGCGGACAGGTAAAATGTTGAGAGTGTTCCCAGCAGGACAGTCTTAAATTTGCGGAAGCTGCCTCTTCTATACCAATGCCAAGCCTCCACTTTTCCCTAAATAAAGGGAACAGTCGGAGAGATCTGGATATTTGCAGAGTCAGGGTGCTTGTGGGTGTCCCTCCTTGATAGGGAGGTGATTCTGCTTTGCAAGTACCCCCCACAACACCAAGCAAGCACTCTGAGAGCTTGCGCAAACCTCACATCCAACTTCCTCTGCCAAGACAGTCTTAGGTTGCTGCTAAATATAAGAAAAGGGGGAGTGTGGGTGGGAAGAGGTCAGGATCTCTCATGGTTGAAAACCCACAATGCTTCAGGGTGGAGCTGTGTGGAAGTGTGGGATAAACAAGGCCTATGAGAGTAGGTATAGAAGAAATATCCTTGGCCTCATAAATCAAACTTCCCCATCAATCAGATGAAGTCAAAACCTACTCGGTGACATGGGGTCCAGTGTTACACAGGATGTGCCAAAGGGTTCCTTCCACTTGTTTACCAAGAGCAAAGGGATTGTTAAGATGCAAACAAATCTTATTCCTTTAAAAAAAATCCCCAAAAGTCATTTCAATTTAAGTATTTCGCTGAAGCATGAAATAGACAACATATTATTGCCATTTTAAGGGCCATAATCTATTTAGCTTCATGTATGCACACACTCACAGCGTCAGGTCTCAGATACAGAGTATTTTCATAGGCACCAGAAACAATGTGTTCTGCCCGTGAGATGGACACAGGGGATAGAGTCCTGTTCCTCTTGTCTTTTTCCACCCATCCGCCCAGCTCCAGACATCCTCCTTCTGCCATGTAGCCTGCTGAGTGGCTCTCTCCTCTTAAACGCAAGAACAATCACTGGCAGCAAGGTTGACTTTGCAAAACATGTTGGTTTGAAAGACTCGTGCAGAACACATTTTAAAGCGAAAGAGTTCTAGCCATTCCGTGGCAGGAGAAAGGAACGTGCCTGATCACATAGCTGCCAAGGCAGACTTGAGAGGAACCAAATGATTTCCTGCAGGTAGGGGTGTGTATCTTTGTGTGTTCATGCACATACTTGTGTATTTCCCTTGGCTTTTATAGGCAACCTTAGAGCGCTCCCTTCTTGAAGTGTGCTTACGGTCTGCCTATTTCTTGCCTTAAGCCCCCACCCAGAGTACCCCAGCCCTTAGAATGAAGAAATGCATGGGAATTGTCAAGAACTAATAAGCCCACTGATTACAAATGTCCACATGGCCAACGAAAGCATCTGTTCTCCCCAAGACCCTCCCGGCAAGCACACAGCGAAGTAAACTCTCTGGAGGAGCCTGTCTATTCCCAGTGGCTGCTTGCAGCTTGCAGTCTTGCTGACAGTTTGTTTTACTTGAGTTCAGCAACCTGGTCTGCTCTGATCTACTTCTCTGGCAGGAAATTGCACATATTCAGAGAAAGCCTCTTGTGCTGAGCTGAAATGGGCTAAAATGCATCATGCCCCGGGGGCAATAAAACAAAGAGGAAAAATGCAAAATGACACCATTAACTCGCTGGTCCTAGGACAAGCACAGATCCATGCAAAGAGCACCTGCTTCCCCAACCCCTACGTGTACATGCGCGCACACGCACAAACACACACACACACACACACACACACACACACACACACACACACACTCCACAACACTCCTGTGCTTTCACCAGGGATGATGCAAGATGAAATCTGACTTCCAGAAATCCCAGACTTAACACTAAAAAAAAATCACAAGGCACTGCTTCTGCTCCATTCAAATCACAGTATCAAGTGAAAGATCAGAAATACCTGCTGCACCATGCTGCATGCTCTCTCCTCCATAAACTTAGCAGCTGTTCTAATCCCACACCACAGAGCATCTGCCCAGAGCAAGCCTCGGTGAGGAGCAAGGGCGTACAAGCTGGGCACTATGAGGATGATCGGGGTGTTGATGGAGGGGGAGCCGAGGCTGCTTGGCTGACCTCCCCCTCAACATCTGACTGCATCCAAAACCAGCCCCAGATGGGACTCTTCTGCAAGGGAGGCCTGGCCCATCAATCACAGCTCGCTCCTCCTCTGGCTGCTGCTCTGGGTTTCAGAGTGTACCACTGAGCAGATGATTATGTAGTGGAAGGGAATGAACACACACACACACACACACACACACACACACACACACACACACACACACGGCTCCACTACACTAATAGCTATTTAAAAAACATTAGAAATGCTATTCTATGCATAGCCTGGAGCTGGAATTTTTCATTACTAAACTAAATATATGATATGCAAAGTTATAAAATCCACTGGGGAGCTTGCTACTATCTTATTTCATTTTCTGAGAAAGGACGAGGGAATGTTTGGGGGCTGCAGGGAGGGTGGTAAAGAAGGATGAAGGATGCGCCAAGAGATCAAGAGCTGGTCATGGGCAAATTAAAAATACCATAATTACCATAATAGGGCTGGGGAGATGGCACCGTCCATAACACACTTACCTTGCAAGCATGAGGACTGGGATTTGTTTCCCTAGAAACCAGGTTAAAAAAACACAAAATCCCCAACATAGTGGCATGTGATAATAATTTCATTGTTGCGGATGCAGGGGCAGGTGGACCAATGGGTTTAATGGCTACCCAGTTTAGGCTATTTGGAAATTTCTAGGCTAATGAGAGACCTGTCTCAATAAATAAAGTGAAGGATTCTTGGAATGGCACTTAAAGTTGCCCTTTGGTGTATTCCACAGGAGCATAAGCACACACATGTCCAAGTAACTTTACCCCACATTTTCCTATATGCACACATACATGCTTTCACATGTTACATGTTTGCATTGACACGAACACACACAGACACAAACACAAGCACACACACACACACACAAAATAGCAAAAGAACATGTGAAATAATATGTGGCTAATCCTAAAAGCGGTCATAAGATGTGATCACTGGTGGTTACTGGGGGCTCTTACCCTGCTGGTTGTGTGCCTGTAGGCAGGCTGCAGCCACTCTGGTTTTGCCAACACTGGCTTCTGTGCAAGGGGAACAATCGAGTGACTTCACCGTGTTATTGTGAAGACTAAAATATTTTAAACATTAAAAACCAAATTGAAATCAATTTTTAAAAAAAGCACTGAGGACCAGAAGCATTCATGATGTGGATTAAATTATCAGATGGTTTGACTCCTGAACAATGAGGTGGCCTAAACTGGAGCACTGTTCCTGTCCTCATACTCCTCAGGTAAGAACTCATTGCATCAACATGTTGTCAGTGAAGGAAGTCACGGGAACGCAAACCCTAGTAATCAGGCGTGCAATGGACAAACAGCGCAGGCTCTCGCTACCTCTTTTGCTGCTTCTGTCTCTTTCTACCTCATTGTTTGATCTGTTCTTCCAACCAGTAAGAATGAGCATCCTATAAAGTATTCCCTCACGCAGGTGCGCAGCTAGCTCCAACCCCCACACCATCTCCTTTGTTTAAAGGTGCAGATATTTGGTCCTTCTATCTTTATTAAAACCATAGTAATCAGAGAGGACCATCAAAACAATGTCAGGTACATTTGGCCATGTCTTTCCTGTCCATCAAAGGAGTGGTTTCAAGGGTCTTGCGCACCTCTGTGTGGATACCTGCTTGTCATTGACATAGCTCACTGAGGACAGAGCTCCTGAGCATGAATGGAGAGAATGGATGTGAAGTCTGAGCTGACTCTGCTTATAATTAAATTAGACGAGGGGGGAGGCGAGGGCCAATGAAGCCTGGAGGCCTTCAACCTTCCTGTCGTTCTCTTGCACTAATTCAGGAAAACCCGTAATGATTGATAACCTTTTTCTTACATTCCCCAATATCTAGTACTAGAAAGGAAAATCTAAGAAAAAAATTATTCTTGTTATCCTTAGACTCCCAGCCACATCCGGGGTATACCTCTCCAATGCACCAGGCTGTTAGGGCTAAATCTAGCAGCACTCAGGCTCCCTGAAAAGACATGCTGGCTGCTCTCTCTGATACACTTACTCTAAGGAACCCAAGTGTGTCCTTGCCAGAGTCCAGCACAGCATGTGAGGACAGCAACTCCTGTCCAGAGCCAAGTGTTTCTTGTCCTTACTATAACTATGAACCAAACTTCTGTCCCCCTGCCTGGGAAAGGTGAGGGGAGTCCAAGGTGGACAAATTTCCTGGGAATGACAGCAAGAATTCTTAAAAATAATTAACCATAACTATTAAACAAAATAACCAAGTAAATTAGTTCCTTTCTGGCAGAATAAATGAGAAAATGAATGGACACTGTCCTAGACTCATCAAGAACTTGAGGATTCTTTTCAAAACATCAAATAACAAAGGTCGGCAGTAAAAGGCTTCTTCAGAATCCCAGAGCATAGGATCCATGCCAAGGGTCTCCCCAAACAAGCTGGTTCACTGTACAAAGAGAAGGGTGGTCTTTCAGATGGCACATGTGACAACTTATACTATCAAACCTAGGAATGGTGGAATCAGGCCAACACTTTTTAAACATATGTAAGTGTGAGTATGTGTGTGTGTGTGTGTGTGTGTGTGTGTGTGTGCGCGTGTGTGTGTGTGTGTGTGTACATTATGTATAAGGTGGAATTTATGTGCCTTCTCCAACCACTCCTCATCATGTCCTTTGAGACTGAGTCAGGAGCCCACTAATACAGCTGGCCTGCCTGCCCAGGAAGTTCCACATCCCCAGAGCTGGAATCATCACTGTGTGCTGCTGGGATTTCACATGGACTTTGGGAACCTCAATCCTGGTCCTCTTGTTCATATGGCAAGTACTTTACCAAATGAGCCATCTTCTCTCCAAATCCACACTGACTTCCTTTAAGGAAATAAAGTATATGGCACTGGTAAGCAATAGACTAGAAAAAATTAATTTTGCCTCATGAAACTTTTATGTAGATGAATCAGCTTGCAATATCAAAATGTACAAAAACTATGAACTGTGCTAAATAATACTAAGTACTTTCCAGCATTGGTTAGAACCAGGCCTCTTATTAATACTATCAAGAGGATTAAGGTAAAGTGCTGGGAAGCAAAGACTACTAAGCAGGAGACGTTGGCAAGCAATCTTATCCTTGTGCACCATAGTTTCCAGTGATACAGATTATTCTTCATTGCGAGACTTTGGAAATTCTTTTGGGGGCAGAGAATATCACACACACACACACACACACACACACACACACACACACACACACACATATATATATATATATATATATATATATATATATATATATTTGATCATCGATAGGTTCTTTTGTATATATCCCATTGTTGGGATGAAATTGTGCCCATCCAGTTCCACAAACACTGAACTGTTTTTGGACCCTTACCTGCTGTGGCTCACTCTTATATATAAGAAATTCTTATTCTATAGCCCCTTTAATATATAATAAAATTAAGATACATTTACATACTCATTTGAATAAAAATACTACCACACACTCTAAGTGAAGCAGCCATTGGTTAATGGAAGGACCAGAAATTCAGCGAATTGGTCTGATTAGAGAATTGCTTTACTGAATGTAAAGATAAAGTGACTTGGAATAAAGATGAAGAAATAGATGACAATGATGATGGTAACCGTTGATTATAGTAATGGTGGGGATGATAAGATGGTGATGGCGATGGTGGTGGTGGTGATGGTGATGGGGTAGTCAAGTAGGAATGGTGATGTTGATGGTGGTGATGGTTGTTGTTATGCTGGCATTGAAGATGATGGCAGTGATGGTTGGGATGCTGATGATGGTGGAATTATGACAGTAGTAGAGATGATAGTATTAGTTGCAATTATGAGGATAGTAAAGGAACAAGGGGTGATGACCTCGATGGTTATAATGATGGGGATGGAGAGGATAGAGATGATGATGTAATAAGAAACCTTTTTGTAGTGTACATGTATGCATGCCCATGTGGGACTATGCTTGTATGTGTGTGTGTGTGAGAGAGAGAGAGAGAGAGACACACACACACACACACACATGAGTACATATGTACATGGGTACATACCTGTGGATGAATGTAGACATCAGAGGTCTACTTGGTGGTATCTTTCTACATTGTTCCCCACCTTAATTTTTGAGATAGGACGTCTCATGAATTGTACAGCAGAACTGTTTTGGTTACTTTACCTGGCCAGTAAACCCCTGGGTTCTGACCATCTTTGTTCCCCCAATGAAGGAACTGAAGGTACATGATCCACACCTGGGTTTTGTGTGGGTGCTAGGGTTCCAAACCCCAGCCCCCGGGTTCCCATGACGCTACCTACAGAGCCATATCCCCAGCCCAAGTAACGTTCTCGAGTACTAACTGCACAATTGTCTTAAATACGGATGATGGACGATTCAACAAAGCACTGCTTACAGCATCTCATGTACTAAGAATTCAACATGTGCACTCAACAATCCTCAGTGGTAAGGGACTAAAGGCGCTCATACTCATTGGACTAGGAAACAAAGTTACCCTGGTGTCAGACTCCTATAGCCTTCATTTTAAATAGAAGTAAGTTCAGTACTAACCTTTATTTAGCCAGCATACACAATTTAGTCTCTTAACTCTTCCAGCTTGTGGAAAAGCACCTCTCAAACTGACTACTGGGACACTGCCCTTAGGTCAAGAGTTCACAGCAAACCAGAAGCAAGTACAACAATAATTCATGGACTCCAGGGAGAGCAATTCATCTCATCTCAATTCCCTTGCCTCTCCATGGAAGCTCGAGAGGACAGAAGCCATCTCGCCACCGCTGACAAACAGCAGCCCCAGAAACACAAACCGCCTGAGTGGGCGGCAGGCTTGCAAAGATGAGGTGTCATGTTTGCCAAATGTTCCAGCCCGAGTTTTCCATTCGGAGTTACAGAAGGCGATGTAGAGGTTGTTTTTCTCCACTCCTTAAAAGTTAGCAATCATCAAATATTTATGGCACTCTGTTCAAGTCAGGAACCTAGAGACGGTGCTTCCTAGGTGATATTTCCAAAGGGGAAAGTGCACGTTTCTTAAAGGATTACCAGTGTCCTGAAGAAGTGAAATGCCAGCCACCCACATTAGGCACTCAGGAAGGAGGCTTTTACATCTTCCTCAGCACTGTTCCAGGACATGGGGGACCCAGCCCTTGGCTTTAAAAATCTTGCCTAGCTAGGTGTGCTGTCACAGTCCTGTAATCTCAGTGACTAGGAAGGGTAAAGCAGGTCAAAATAGCAAGACCATATCTTGACATAAACATGGAGTGACTGCTAAGCTTAAAGCTCAGAAAATACTTGCCTAGCACGTGCAGAGACCTGGGCTCAATCAAACCGTATGACCCCTGAGCTTAGGGAATCTCCTCTATGTTTTTATTCCTGGTACCAGAATTTGCTTAGACAAGGGCACATGGATGCATGAGTACATGCATACATACACACAAACATTCTCTCTCTCTCTCTCTCTCTCTCTCTCTCTCTCTCTCTCTCTCTCTCTCACACACACACACACACACAGACACACACACAGACACACACACACACACACAAACATAGTTTATTGAATTGAGTCATGTTGAGTCTATCTCTATGCCCATAGAAATATTCTCTGACCTACACAGTACCTAGATCCTGGTCAACACCATCCCTTGTTGCTCTAAACTGGCCAATAATGGTCCATATTACAATCACCAAATATAGTACTATAGGATATCTTGTCACAAGGACAGAGAATATACATCGTACCTGCATATATGCGATTAGCAACCCGTGTGAAGTACTCTATTACATTCCACACTCGAATCACCCAATACACTAATATAAAATGTCTCTTCTCCAAAATCGAGTATGTACACTCTTGTCTATTAGAGACAAGCCACCTGTGTGGACTACTGCCTTCCATGAACACAGCAAAAGGCAGACATGTTTTCCATGAATACTGCTCTTCAGAATACTCAGCTTCATCTGCATGGGAGGGAACACCAGAATTAGCACATCCCTTAAGAAAGCTGAAGGTCTGGTGCTGTGCAGCAGTCTAACAAGACTTGGTACATACGCCCCTTTCTATTCGTTCACTACAGTTAACCTGGCCGTGCTCAGATGAGGGCTGACATGGATAAGGATATTGTTGGAACCATTCAACCGAAAGTATTTTTTGAAACCTAGAAAATGTCTCTAAAACCACAGCAAAGGTTACTAAAAGGTCATAATTTTATTCCAACCCTCCTAAACCTCAGAACTCGGGGGAGCCAATAAGGTTACTGATGGTGGTGAAGCCGCTAGGAGCATAAATAACAGGTGAATTCGTAATAGAAGAATTAGAAGGCTTTGTATCATGCACACACCAGCCATCTTCATAAATGCCACTCTTTTGATGCAGCCCACACTTTCATGGTATAGATACAAATGCTATCTTCATTTTATAAATGAGGGATTTTGTGATACTCAAGTGTTCTCAAGAGATCACTGGAAAGAAAGCTGCATGATAAAATTTGCTCCAATATACTTCTGTTCCCATAGCTTAACTTTTTTATTATTTTTAATGTTTTTTAAAATAAGTATAGAAACACAAAATGTAAGAAAGAACAAAAACAACAAGAGCAAAAGCCAACCCACTAACCAATCAAACAAACAAACAAACAAACAAACACCCCAAAGAATCCTTAAGGAAGGTCCTTGTAAATTTTTAGTGGCTGTCTCCTGGGTTACTTCTTGCCCTTTTGACACGTCATTTGCACCTGGAAATGAAGTTGGCCTTGCTGTGGATGTCATAATAACTATGTTGGAGAAACCTCAGCTGCTCTGGCTATTCTGCCATCGACCCTCTCATGTTGTCTCTGACTGACTGGTGGAACAGCCCACCACCATCCTGAATACAGTCATGTGGACACAAAGACAGAAGAGCACACAGGAAGTAGAATTTCGCAAATAAACATTGGAAAAGTTGTTTTCAGAAAGGTAAGGTCAGATAAATTGCATTTCAATGCTGCTTCCTTTACCCGTCGTGTCTCTACGTATGAATGTGTGTGAGCACATGTCATGGTGTGCCTATGGAGGTCAAAAGACCACACTGTGGAGTTTATCCTCACCTTCTCCCTTTATATTCGTTCCATGAAAGGAGCTCAAATCGTCAGGCTTTCATAGCAAATGCCTTTACCTACTAAGTCATCTTGCTGGCCCTGATAACTGTTCTTTAATCATAGTTGAATAAGAACTGTTCTGTCCTGGATACGAAGAACATCACAGTTCAAAAAATATTTTCACAATCTGCCTTCTTTTACCACCCTCACTTCTGCCACAACTACCACGTCTATAGTCACCTCCATCTCTACCATCAGCAGCAAACACCTCCTCCACCACCACTGCCACCGCCACCTCACTACCACCACCGCCTCTACTACTTCCATCAAATCTGTGTCAAGTCCAAGTTCAAGATGACTCGAAAGGACTTCCACTATTGCTAAGCCAACTACAGTGGAGCTTTTCCTTCTTCAGTAGCTTCTTTATAGCTACCCTATATGATTTATGGACAGTAACAATGTCATCTACACCTTCATAGCCAATGTTAATGTTTTTGTAGATGAGATGTACAGCTTTGAGTAAGAGAGAGGTACACCATAGCGGAAAACCAAGTACACAGGAAGTAGAGAAGAGTAGTACCCTAAGTACTACTGACTAAAAGTGAATGTCACCAAGAAGTCATGAAGACTCTATCACTAGATTGGGACAGTTGAGAACCTAAGTCATGCTACTGCGAAGAGCACTATGCATTTTCCACTTTGGGATGATGTAATGGATAGTGAACTGTTTCATGAAAGAGAAAAGTAGGCATCCAGATACATCAAAATACAGAGGTCTGTTCAGATATCCCTCTTCACGTTACACACAAGAAAATGTATGTTGCGTAGCCACGAATCAATGTATTTTCTTCATCTTCTGGCACTTCTCAGAACCAGATACATATACAGCCAGTTATTATGTGATTTTGATGAAACAGGACCCAGCTGAGACTCAACAAAGACCTTGGTAATAGTTACTCTTAATTATCAACCCATTGGGATTTAGACTCTCTATGCTCTGTGCGGGTCAGTCAAGGATGATTGAGATTTGCTTAACTGAGGGAGATAGACCCAGTTTAAATGTAGGTGACACCTTTTCACAGGCTAAAACCCTAGGTTAACTAAAAAGCAGACAATGAGCTGAGCACCAACATTCAACTCCCTCTGATTTCTGAGTGAAGACGCAATGTGAACTTTCTATTCCATGATGGACTGACCTAAAGCTATGAGCCAAAATCAGTCTTTCTCTCCTACAATGCTTCTACTAGAGTGCTTTGTCACAACAGAAGAAATGATTAAGACAACTTACCACTCCCATCCAATCTATGAGGAGTATATAAAAGCAACATCTGCTTGTATTTTAAATGACTCAAGTTTGTCCCTGAGATGTTAAAGAGGTCTCAGGAAACTATACACACCTTCAGGGGAAGAGGTTGTCATAGGGCCATTTACATTTCCCTCATGTTTGCCTACAGTTTGTAATCAAGATGTTTGACATGAAAAATATCAATTGGCTGGTATTCAGTTCACTTGTAGAAAAGTGTCTAATCCGGTTATGGCAGCAGGCAAAGATGATAAAGTATGACCTTGTCTTTCACTGTGCATTGCATAAGTTTTAGCCTCTAATAGTTTGCCAGCTAGGAAAAAAAGAGCTGTCATAAAATGAATTATTGTCAAATATATAAGAAAGGAAACCAGAAGAGACTGCCAGAAAGCAAGGGCTGGGACCTATTCAAGAAGCGACATGGAACCCACACAACTGTTTCCAGTAGCTCGGTACCTCACATCTTCCAAGGTAGGGGCTGCAGTGATGAACTACATAACCAGGGCCCAGATACTAACAAGATTAGGTAGGTCAGAGTCCCAAGATAGACTTGGAGTTTTCTGTACTGTGGGATACATGTCTTGAGGAAGGAAAAGAAAAGAGCTAAAATGTCCAAGAACGTCCTTGAATGGATCTGGTGTCTAAGCTGGGAATTGAAGAATAGCAAGAAATACCTCAGAAATGAAATAGCTTGAAAAAACAGTAAGTGGAAGGTAGATGTGGTGCTAAAATAGGGGAATGTATCCCACACTTGGCATGACAGAGTGAATAGAGGAGAAGTAAAAGATGAAATCGAGACTATCCTCTGACATGTAGGATTGACCACATCCTACGTTATTGTGAGGGTTTTAAAGTCAGAGGGCCCAGCATGCCTTAGAGAACACAAAGCACAGTACAACCAGCATGGTCTTCACAGGATGGTTGATCCCACATGTTGATCACAATGCAGAGGAAATCCAGCATTGACACTTCCCAGGAAAAGCCAGTCACAGTGAGGAAGACGGAAAGGGGGAAGAGATCACAGAACCACCTTCATCATGCGGCAGTTTCATGCAAAGCAATTCAAATAGTTGACATAGAAATAAAAAGAAAATACCCTTCACTTCATATATGTAGTGTGTGTGGGAGGGGTATTACTTCTCCAGTGGTGTTTTATTTTCCCTCCTAATATCTCAGCCAAGGGTAGGGTGGAAGGTTTCTGGGAGCAATTCCACGTGATCCTCCTTAGCCTCCCATGCAAGACTGGGAAGTGGGAGGTGGGTAGCAAGCATCTTTCATGCACATTTAACACAAGCATCTTAGGGCAACTCATTCCGTAAGTCTCAAAGGCCAGGCAGTTAATACAAGTTGTTTGAGATTTGAGATAAATTCTAGGCATATTCTATGTTCAGTGTTCCATACATTTTTCATCTATGTCACCTGACAATTATAGGGATGACAATAGGTATGCATGCCTGATGATCTGCAGACCCCACTCATTCTTCTGCAAACTTTCCATGAGGAGTAAAGAAAGCTAAACTTGGGACTTTATGACAAGCAGGCACTGGATACAAATGCTAGGCATCAGAACCCAAGAACACTACAATGCCTGGACTTTCCACAACCAATACGGCACAACTGAGCATACACATGCCATACACTGTCAGTAATGAAAGGCCCCATTGTGAGTATGGACCCAGAGGCTGGCCAAAACAGTCCACCACCGAGCTACATCACCAGCACAGTTCACTGCTACTTAAATGTGATCAGAGGAGCCAAGGAAATAAGCTCGCTTTTTCTAAGTTCTGTAATTGATTCTGTCCCTACTTCCAGTGAGGTCTTCGATCCCACACTCAAACTGATGAACTACTTGGGACTGGAGATTCACTGATGATTCACACAGGGTTGATCAGGGCACCAGTACTATTCTTTTAGAGCTGAGGGTGTGTGGTCTTCTGAGGATACCTGCCTGTTTAAACACTGAGCTGAGTAGGCGTCAGAAGCTTAGAAGTTCACGGAGCTTTTCTAACTTAAGGGGGGAAACGGCTCTGTACGATATCAAGGCAAATCCAAAGAAAACCAAGTATTTCTAGAAATGTAGAAAACATTTGTGTTATTGTTAGAGAAATGGAAGCAGCCCAGAAGTGAGCAATTTTGTTCAGACATTAACAGATCAAGAGCCTGGCCAAATTATTGTGTGCAACCTATGGTGACATGCTCGTTAGTTGGTCTAAGAACTCTGAGACAACAATGCCTAAGAAAACAGAGTCCAATGGAAATTTAATTGAATTCAGAACCTATCAGAGAGCAACAGTAACATTTTGAAACCTGTTAGCATGGTGTATGTTTGCACAGAGCATTCTGTCTGTGGGCAGCACTGCTTCTCTGCACTGGATGGTTTGTCCCATTTGATTTCCAATATGTTTATCTTCAGTATGCGTGCAATAACCCTGGAACCTCTCTATGTAGCTGAGACATTCTCTTTATACTTAATTATTCCATATTCAACCACTGACTTAAATTTATCAGACTTTCTACTACAGGTTGAACTGTTGTATACTCAGAGTTACACACTGATGATGGGGCCAGCACAGCTACAGTAGAAGTTAGACTGGGATCACCCAAGGAGTGCATGGGTTTCCAATCTACCACAGCTTCATCCCTATGTGTTCGTATAGGTATATATGTGTGTACACACACATGTGTACCAGTGCATTCATGGCCAGGGGGATATTTTGGGTATCTTCCTTTGTTATTTGTGTTTGTTTATTTTTTAGACACTTGCTCACTGAACTTGGGGTTCATGAATTGATCAGATCAGCCAGTCAGAAAGTTCCAGGTATTCTCCTAGCCCTATCCTCCCAGTGTTGGAATTGTAGACGCACGTCACTATGTTCAGCTTCCTACGTTGGTCCTGAAGAGGAATGCATGTTCTCAGGCCAACTAAGCTACTCCCTAGCCCCATGGACCTGTATCTTATGCAAAGGAGGAATTCGTACACAGAGGCACACCATACAAGCAAGCTGCCTGAAGATAAAAGGAGAGGGAGGCCTAGTTTCCACTAGATGAACCATGCCAGAAAAGCACAGGATGTTGCAAGCGGGGAGGAGGAGAGATTCTTTCTTATAGGCCAAAATTTTGATAACTGACTTCTGGCTTGCAACACGGTGCACCAATAGATTTTTGTTGCTGACACCAAACAAGTTGTTATTCTTTGTTATGGCAGTCTTAGAACACTAATACACCTACTATGTGCTACTGTCTGGGCAAAGTACTGGCTGAAGTCACTTCCTACCTCGTGAAGTTTTCATAATAGAGATAAAGCAACCAGTATGTAACTCAGTTAAGGAAGGGCCAGACTCGAGCATACTTCTAAGAAGCCAATTGGGGCACAGGGCAGCTTCAATATGACCTCATTTGCTCTCTGCAAAACTGAGACTGTTCTGCACGCTGGGGAGTTTCAGCTGTGAGATCTGTTCACGCGTGTAGCTCTGTACTAATGGAGCAGTAACTAGCTATGCAGAGGCGTCAGGTTTCTCGGGTATAGATGGTCTAAAATGAGCTGTGCTCTGTCTGCAAAAACGGACAGAGTGAAGAGACTTTGGACAGCGAGGCTAATGCAAACTAATTCTAATGTGTTCATCTTGATCATGCATTGCACCGCTAACAGCTTAGGTAGACGAAACTAAGTAAAATATTCCTGATTACATATGAAACCATATCAAATTGATTAAAATTTGAAATTAAATGTAATTATTTCTTGTTTACCTGGCTTAATGTGGTTACTAGAAGATAATCTTCAAACTTACTTTTATGTCTCTAGCCATGTTGTATCCTCCCCGTTTTCTCCTGACCCCACTCTCATACCAACTCCTATCGACACCCCATTTCCCCTTTCCATTCTTTCCTTTGTGCTGGGATTTTTCCTTAGTATATATGAGCTACGCTTCTAACACCTCCATTAATTTGCTGTTGGGCATTGTTAGATATTTTCACCGGTTTGTTTGTTTGTTTGTTTTTTATTTATTTGCCATAAGTTGTCTATAATCAGAGCTGTGATTCAACTCAAGACAACTCAAATGTGAGGCGTGGCTTCTCATTTCAGCCAACTGCCATCTTGGCATCTTTCTAAATGCTTTCATGGGGGTGTCTCCAGTGAAGCTGGATTTCTCTCCTAGCCCACCTCTGGTGTCCTAGAAATCCTCTGCTTCTCCTGACCATTTCTGTAGAGCTGGAACCCATAGAAGGCTCTCATAGAACTCCACTCCACTCATGCAACTTTCTCTTTACTGGATCAATCACAGCTCCCGGGCCTCTGAGAACGTGTCTTATGTGTCTATTTTGGGACAAGAGAGGTAAAGGGGTTTTAAAAGCTTATTTTAACTCTCAGAGAAATCAACTGACTAATGTCTATACTGGGCATCTTCCTGTGAGGATGAAACATACTCTACAAACAAATACCCTGCAGAGTGTAGACACTCCCTGTGTGAGGGCAGAGAAGAGGCCTTGAACACACTCCAGTATGAAGGCTGCTTAACACATGAGGGGAAATTTGGCATTATACCTTACTCCACAAGGGTATCAACTGAACTGGGTCAGAATTAAACTATTTCTTTACTTAAATCATGTAGATACACGCTAGCATATCAGGAATCAATGCCACCATTCATGCATTAATTCATTTATAATTCATTCTTCTACCCATCTACTCATTCATCAATCCATCCATCTATTCATTCACTTATTCGTTAGTTAGCTGTGTGTGTGTGTGTGTGTGTGTGTGTGTGTGTGTGTGTTTGCATATATGTAATGGTAATGTAGCGTATATGGATGATAAGAACCAAACTTGAAACATGAAGAGAAAAGGGTAAAATAATGGCAAATAGTCTTCACTAAATGCTTTATTGAGAGGTCTTGGAAGCGAATCAGAGAAGGGCGTAAAGAAGCAATGGGTTAGAGAAGAAAGGCTGTAGTGATGCTCAGGACAGCAAAGGAGATTGCAGTGCTTCAGGGAAGGAAGGACATAGAGCAGACACATGCCCAGAAATTCAGTTCAAGACTGTACCAGTGAAAGATTCAAGGAATACTGACTTCCCCATCTTCCCTGTGTGTTGTGCGGGATACTCAGAGTTTGTAATTATTTCAGTATGGTCCTGGGCTTATCTCTTCTTCATGCAGGATAGAATTTGGAGTGATTCATGAAATGATCAGTTTTGTATTTTGAAGTTTGCTTTCTTAAAATACAGGGCCTTGCCATGTTGTTCAGGGTTCAAACTACCCTCCTGTTTTGATCCCATTAATGACAGGTGTATGTTATCCCATTAATGTCTTTGATGACAGGTGTATGTTACTTGTCTAGTTTATGAACAAGAGATTACTGAAGAAGTAAGATTTTAGAAAAGATTATTATTAAAAGTTGATCATTATTATTGTTTGAAATATACCCTGCTCAAGGGTATGCTACCAACATAATATAAACCAGAATTTAAAGACATTATAAGCAGAAAGTAGAGAGAACGGTTTTCTGGAAACAGCGATCATTCTTTACAAAACCCTGTGTTCCCAAATGGCATTACCTTTGCATCTCATTAAATGCCTTTAGGAATTCAGAGGTGGATATTATCAGCCCATTTAACAGATGGGGAGATGGAGACTAGGAAGAGAGGTATAATTTTCACTGACAGGCCATTAGTATGCACTAGTTCTGGAACACAAACCCAGCCAAGCATATTTCTCTTACATCTGCTGAGGATCATATCTGGAATGGCAGATGTTGCTCTACTCTTTATAGAGAGCTCTTACTAATAACCTAAAACCTCAGAATTTAGTCTAGTAGAAGAGCACCAACTAAGCATGTGCAAGACCTTGGATGCCATGCCTCCTAACTCAAAATTAAGAAGAGTCAAAGTCAACTTTCATGAGCTATTTTTATTAAAGAGATTCTTCTGATCATTTGTTTCAGTAAATTATTCCTTGAAAGGGCAAGGTGTGAAAAAAGAAATAATAGAGTTCTTGACATGAAGGGAAAAGGAAAAGGGATATTTCTCTGAGTTCTAGAACAAACGAATTTGTGAAGAGCAGGAAACCTATTGTTTGAATGTGGAATCCCTCTGACTGAAATGCAGAGTGTAACTGGTACGGCCACCCCACACTTCAGCGGATCTCGCTGGAAATGGGGATATTAATGCACGTATTTTGTTGGGTTATTCATAAAATAAGTTAGATACTGCTCATGAATTCCACACCACTTTGCTTAAAATAAAACAAGCATTTGATAAATGTGTGTGTCAGATAATCATGGCGTCCTTGCTGTCATTATTGCAGATAAGAAAATAACTTGGAATGACAGTGTACACTAAGTAAACAAAATATTTCCAGAATAAAACAAATTCATTGAAATTCAGCCAGAATGGAAAGGAACAGGATGAGGGAGTAGAGACTAAGTTTGTATTGTCGCCCTGCTGATGTCACTCTGGGCTTGGAAGACAAAATGCCAGCCTTTAATTACAGGAACCACAGAAGTATCACTGTACTATTCTACTTGGAATGAACCTTAGTTATCACTCAAACTCTAGCTTTTTCTTTTGTTTGTCTTCTGAGGCAGGGTTTCACATAACTCAGACTACCCTGGAACGTATTACATAACTGAAGATGCCCTCAAACTGCTGGGACTCTCTCCTATACGCTAAGCATTAGAGGAGGTATAAGGGTGGAACCTTGGGACCTGCCTAGCCTATTTGTTGAGCTCCAGCTCCAATGTAAGGATCCCGTCTCCAATGATAAGGGAGAGATTGAGAACATAAAATACCTAACATCCACCCCTGGCCTTCAAAAGTGTAGGGCTGCTATTACAGCCATGTATCTCTGTGCATAGCTTATTATTTGAGGGATAGAAATTTAAAATCAAGTCTTCACATTTGCATGGTAAGCACTTTACCCACCGAAGCAGCCATCCAGCTCTGTCTCTTTCAGTCCTGAACAGGAGAGATCCAAAACCAATTCAAATTTAGTTTCTACTCCCTCATCCTCTCCACGCTGCCTGAATTCTGATAAATTCATTTTATTCCGGAATCTCTGTCTCAATGGCACATATGCAAAATGAAACTGGGAATGTTTTTGGTTTTGGTTTTGGTTCGTAGTAGAGACCTTCCGGGCTGTTTCCAAATTTTTGCCTTCTTGTCCTCTAGCAGCCACTTAAATGCTTTACTTTTCAGCGTCTTTCTGCAACTTCCAAACAAACCACATCTCTGTTTCCATCAAGTCTTTGTCTTCCTCACCTCAGCTCCTATCCTGTGAGGACTACTCTGATTATATGTGGCCAGCCAGATGATGCAAGAACATCTTTCCATTGAAATGTATCTCTTAATAATATCTATAATGTCCCTTTTGCCCTATAAAGTAGCCCTCACTCACTGATTGCAGTGGCGAAGATGCAGCTCTCATAGGGGTCGTTTCCAAATCCATCCTACAGATCTATGGTGTCTGATGCAGCCACTATTTGTCATGTGTAGCCTCCAAGTGTCTGAAGTATGCACAGTATAGCTAAGCAGTGGCATTTTAATTTCATTTACTTTTAATCTATGTAAATAGCTGCATGTACCAAGAATCTGTCCTATACGACAACGCAGTTCCGTGGTAGATGACAGTCAGTTCCCATCATGTCACCCACAGCATCTATAGTCCCATGAAATGAGACTAAAGGATGATTATAGAGAAACACCTGATCCCTTGTCACATAGTCATTTAAGTATAATCGCATTGTTAGGTTGACAAAGGCAGAGGAGTTGACTTGGAGACCCAGGGATGTGTTCAGCACCATGGACAGAAACACAAAGCCCTCCACTTACATGCCTCTCTTGAGTTGTTAATCTGCATTCTGCTGGAATTTTTACTTTATTCTACCTGGTAGATGAATCGCAACTGAGTTTTATGCCTGCATAGATCAGGTTTGGAATGACAAATGCAGAATACAGTCAAAACCACACAAAGCAGTGAGTTTATTATGGAGCTTTTCCACCTTTTGATATGGTAAGTTTAATGCTGAATATTGAGCCGGATCCATGATATACAAGCGTGGAACACAGGGTTCACTGTGGAAAGTGACAGGGGCTCTTAGTCTCGGCATTAACAACATAGGCTGCATTAATCAATATAGAGGATGACAAAGGAGACACACTGGAGTGGCATGATGAAAATTAACGAGATATGGGAGTTCAGTCAGAAAGGAAGGAATCACATTTCGAACTCTCATTTAAAGTTTTTGAAAAATAAGAAGAAACAATAGTCCATTTTTAATTTTTAAATCGTTCGGAGACAATACGGTACTACAAGAACTGTTCGTGTAAGACATTTGGTATGTATGCCTGTATCAGAAGAGGGAAGCCTAATGTGTCCTAGTGTTATACTACATATCGAGAATTAAAAGCCAGACACAATCGTTGTTCTGGTTAGTTTTATGTCAACACAAGGTAGAGTTATCAGAGTTATAGAGTTAAAAGGAAAATGCCTCCAAAGATCAGGCTGTAGGCATGCGTGGGAGGGCCCAGTCCATTAGGGATAGTGCCATTACTGGGCTGGTGGTCCTGAGTGCTGTAAGAAAGCAGACTGAGCAAGCCATGATGAACAAGCCAATAAGTGGCACCCCACATGGCCTATACATCAATCCCTGTGTACAGGTTCTGTCACTGTTTGGGTTCCTGTCTTGGTTTTCTTTCATGATGAACAGTAATGTAAATATAAGCCAAATAAACCCTTTCCCTTCACAGTTAGCTCTGGTCATGATATATTATCACAGCAATAGAAGCCCTAACCAATGACAGGCATGCTAATTTAGCATAAAGTAAAGAAGAGATGGGGAGGAAACAGAGGAGGAGGAAGAGGAGGAGGAAGAGGAGGAAGGCAGCAAAACCCACCAGCAATAAAAGGCAGGCCATGACCACACACTAAAGTTAAACCTATTAATGGTATTTCTTCAAGAAATTCTGGAACCAGAGAGACCACATACTTAGTCTGGCTAACATTATATATGTGCCTGATCCAGCACATATAAGACCCATTTTTTTTCTTATGGGAAAACGTTCCTCAAGCAGACTGAATCATAAATAAAAATATGAAAGAGACTCCATCCCAAGGTAATGAATCAAGGCTATGGTCAAGATTGTAGGTTATAGCAAAACAGGAGAGAAGGTCTGATAGTCAAGTAGATAGACTGGAAGTTGTTGCATGAGTGAGACCTAAGAAGAGAGAGTAGAGCATCTTCAGCCAGTCAAGCACAGGTTGTCGGGTGGGTTAGGGACTGGCATCAGAGAACAGAACTCACAATTGGGATATCACAGCATAATTCACAATTTATGTCAGGGTCTCACTGCTAGGAATGAGGTGCAGAGGCAAATGGCATGATCTGTTTCTTTGTGCCTCCAGAATTGCTAGTTGATAGCTCTCTAGAAAGACAGCTTTGTGATCCTTCCCTGGAAGCAGTGCCATGATCAAGCGATATTTTTTTTCCAGAGTGCACAAGGAAATGAGGCACTGATATGATCTAAGGTTCCGTGGGGTTCTCATGATGGCAGAGACATCCCTATTGTCAGAATAAAGTTATCTGAGAGTGAAGGCAAAGCCACTGCTGTAGGACACTAGAATTAGATTATAGTTACCCATATTCCTCTGCTCTGCACCATGGGAAGGTTGTTTCCCCAAGACCATATGAGGTAAGGTTGTGTCTATAAAGTTCCCACCTTCAGTCAGCAATGGGTGAACTAGCATGAATAATACTTGCCTACTGTCTTCTCTAAGTAGAGTTTCCTCACCAAAGCTAATGGGAGCTGAAAAGTTATAATTTTGTGACCATTCACTATTATTCCTTTAGTACAGGGAAATGGGTGTACAATTTTATGAAAGACCCAATCTCTTCAATCAAAAAGGCAGTCTGGAAGGCTAGAAGATTTGAGCAGCACCTTCTGAAATCAGCCTTGCAGATGACCTCTCTGAGGAGGGTCAGACCCCAGATTCTGAAAATATAATCTTACAAAGATGGAGCTCAGCAGAGCCCCAGCCTCACCGGGCCTCGGTGAGCTAGCAGCTTCAAGACCACAAACTACACAGGTAGTCTAAGTGTCTGAGTGCTTGCTGGGACAAAGTGTCATTCTTGTCTCCATAATGAGAAAAGCCCCTGCCTTGAAGAAGGAGAAGAAAGTCAAATCAGACATTTCTGCCAATTTATTTTGGCTCAGAAGATGGATGGAAGTTCTGCAGCTTCCTGGAATCAAAAGCCAGCTTCTTGGCCACGTGGCAAAAATGTTCACTCAAGAAAAATGGGACACAGAATTAAAGGGAAAGAAAAAACAGAAGAACTCTGGGAGACACAAACCTGTCTTCTCATCCACATGAAAGAAACACTATGCAGAAAGACACATGTATAGCATGATCCCCACAATTCCACTGCTGAAATTCTGACCTGGTTGGTTAATTTTATTCTTTACAGGCACAATGTGGACATTATGGAATGCAGAGATAGCCTTATCTTCCTGTGATATATTATATATTGTGAACACTATCCATGATTCCCCTTTTAAATAGATTTCTTTTATTTTTAATTATGTGCATATACATGGGAGAGTGTGGACATATGTGACCATGGGTGACTGCAGAGACCAGATGAAGATGTGAGAGTCCCTGGAGATGGAGTTACAGGCAGCTGTGAGCAGCCTAATGTGGGTGCTGAGATCAGAACTCAGGTCTTCTGCAAGAACCTGAGATGCTCATGTCTGTGGAACCCACTCGCCAGTCCCCAGCATTTTAAGCCTCAGTTCTTCCATACTCATATGGACAGTGACAGGGCTACTCTTTCAAATACACAGGATTAAATAAATACCATGCTCGACACTGGAAACTAGCATACCCTAGAATATATGTTCATGATTACAGGGCTAATTACTAAATAACTGTCAGAAATTACCTTAGGCAGCTCCTTGCATTCAAATATGCTTACCCAATGGCCTCTTGATTACTTACATAATGCTGCAAAATAAAAACAAAACCAATAATACTTGCCTGGGGCTTTCTCATGCTGCCTCATGCTATAGGCCTAAGAGACACAGATGGGTAAAAAGTAAAATAGGGGCAGACAATAGATAGATAGGGTGATACGGGCAGAACAGGAAACTAGACGCAGAGATAGACAGAGATATGGAAGGATAAAGATAGTGAGGTTCACAAAACTGATTAAAAGGGAAGGCTAGAAAAATGCTTGCAGAAATATAGAAAAATGCACAGATACCTGTATGGATCGGTAGGTTGCTGGATGAATGGCTATAAATATGAATACATATATAATTATATACAAACACTGAATTATTCTACATCCATCCATAATCCTGTGTGTCTGTCACTTATCTATTAATGCATCTTCTACCTGTCTCTGTTCTCTTTCACATTCATATCTTCATCCATTTATGAATCATTTCTCATCTATCTATCTGTCTATCATCTATCTGTCTATCTGTCTGTCTGTCTATCTATCTATCTATCTATCTATCTATCTATCTATCTATCTATCTATGTATCCTTTCAGAGACCCACCCAGCCAGTTTCCCACTAAGGAAGAGATTAAAAAAAAAAAGGAAGAAAGCAGCAGAAATAGGAGGAACATTTGCACATCTGTGTGTTTTTCCAGCCCCTGAAACTCAATCAAGGCAAGTGGCTGCATGGAGAGCTGGAGTCCGTCCTGCCTGAGGGGGCTCATGCACCTTGCAGATGAAGACGTGAGCAGGACTAGCTCATCAATCACCATCATGCAGGGACACAGGCGCTAGCCAGAAGGATTAGCACTACAACCTGTTCAGGTCTCTTACTTCTAATGGCATCTCTTTAATTAAACATCACCTCCAGTGCTCACTACTGCAGAGTGCCCTCTCCATTCACAAGGTTGGCTTCTTGTAATCTAGGCTCCTGAGTTAATTAGAAAAGGGGCCTTGAAAAAGGAAATCCATTTCAAGGGTGGGACTGCCTGCACAGAAATTATAGGATGCTGCTAATAAAGACTTCCCTTTCCCTGGTATTGAGACAGACTCTTAAATGGCTTTTGGTGAGCCAAAGCTTTCATCTGCACCAGACTTCTACAATAGAGCTATCCAGGATCTTAGTAAAGGGGCTTCTGGGTTCTCCCTGTGGTTAGTCAAAGCCGCGCTTGAACAAGCCGCACACGGTTCTTTAGGATACTCTGTATGAGCTGAGCAGGTTGAGAAGCCTGTCCATGAAGCCAGCTGCCCACAGTTTGGACTGGCTGTGGATCTGCACATACATATAAGAGGTGAAACAGTAGTAGATTCCATTTGTCTTTGTGCACAGGAAGATAGACATGAAAGACAGAGAAGGAAAGTCCTGAATGAAGCATCTACTTTGTCCTGTTTCATCCCAGGGAAAGTAATCCATGTGGACCATGTAACAAGAGAGAAACTTCAGTGCCTTGGGGAGCGCCTCTTTTTGGAAGAGACAAGGGATTGGCATGTAAATGCATTGGTCTAAAGTACAGTGACCTGTAGATCTGAGAAAGGAAACAGCATGGATCTGGGCAGAGACAGAGGCTTGTGAGTGAGAAAAGTGTTCAGGAAAGAGGAAGCTGTATGGACATCTTGGGAGAAATGATTTCAGGCAATAAGGAAGCACAATTCAAATCAAGGCCCTGAAGAGGATTGTGTGTTTGAAATGCTCACAGAGCAGCAGGGAGACAGAACAAAGAGAGGTGGCCACCGGTCTGAAGGGGAGGCCTGGAGCCTTGATGATAGAACCGACTCTTGTTTGTCTTATCCCGCATTAAGTGACCTGGGTCTCTCTCTGGCCCTTTGGGTCTCAGATCAATGGACTATTTCTTAACTTGAACTATGGAATAGCAGGCAATCCTGAGAGGAGTATGGCTGATATTTCAGGGCCGGGCACCAGCCAACAGGGTCATCTTCTATGAACTATGTGCTGGGCACTCCAGACCATTTGCCTGTATTTTCTCAGATACAGTTCTTATGCAAATATCTTATTAGTAAGTCTCAAAATTTGGGACTCAGAAAACTGAAGTGCCTTGTTTATAGTGAGTGCGTTAGACCAGTGTACA
Organism: Rattus norvegicus; assembly: GCF_021556685.1. Taxonomy (NCBI): domain Eukaryota; kingdom Metazoa; phylum Chordata; class Mammalia; order Rodentia; family Muridae; genus Rattus; species Rattus norvegicus. The sequence goes on from NC_141543.1 coordinate 14,311,236, forward strand.
CATATATACCTGAGAGAGACAAAAAGTGTTCCACAGACCTGCACAAACCTTGTAGACACTCCACATCCTACTAACCTTGTAGACTCTCCACGTTCTACCTAAAAAGAAAAATTGCTGATTGTCTATGTGATGAGCCAAATGAGGATTGATGGGATGACACTCATGGAGAAAGCCCAAGGGTGAACTTTTAGACCAGAAGTATCAATATAAAAACAACCAGGCAGGCATGGTGTCTACCTGCAATCCCAGCAACTGGGGGTCCACGGATCCCAATATTTGGGGAATTCCTAAGGAAAGCTGAGCAACTAGACTATTCCTCAATCAGCAAATTCTAGGTTCAGTGAGATACCCTGCCTTAAGTGAAGAAGGAGCATGACGAATGAAGAAAACACCAGATGTTAACCTCCAGCTTCCACATTCGTGCATGTGTACCTGTACACATGTGTGGCATAAATGCATGTACTACACACACACACACACACACACACACACACACACACACACACACATATATATACATATATATATATATCACATGCTCTAACACAGTTTATTTTAAATATGTACATTTCTGTTTTTTATTAACTCTGCTCTATGGTTGTAATGCGACAGTGTCTGTGAATAATATATAAATTAATGGACATTGCTATATGGCAATAAAATTATATTCAAAAGAATAGGCAGTGGGCCATATATGTTCTACAGGATGATACTTAACTTTTGGATACCACATAAGCAGACCACTGCTAATAAAAAGTACAAATGATAATCAAGGGATTTAACATCCCGATATTAGGAAATTGGAGGAAGTACTTTATATACGTGTATGTGTGTGTGTGTGTATGTATGTCTCTGTGTGTGTATGTGATTGTGTGTCTGTGTGTGTGTGTGTATACACACACGTGTATGTGTTGGTACATAATAATTTAATACTGCTTTTCCCATAATGAGAAATAGGCATCATTTAGATTGATATAGGCCCTCCTAGAATCATTATCTGTTTAGAATACCTTTATATAAGCCTGAGGTGGAAACCCTTATATAGCACTGATTATATAAAGCTCCTGTCTGAGGGGTGAGAGCTGTTTCACACCAGGACAAAGGCCACATGCTCAGTTCATTCACCTTCTTATCTGCCACTTTTTAGAACTAATAAAAAGCACAAATAGGAGATTATAGCATCCTGCTGTATTTGAGGGACATCTACTGAAGTCCTTTGGAAAAAGTCATAGGGCAACCTACCACTGTAGAAACCCCCAACTAAGAATGTTAATCATTTTTAATCCAACAGGAAGCACAGGAAAGCAAGAAGCAAAATGTAGATGATGCTCAGCTGTTTCCCAGCCGTGTGCATGCAACAGTGTGGTGTATGTCAAGGCAAAGCCTGGGAGAATCAGCACGGAGGCCAACTTCTAGCACAAGAGAGGGCCAGGAATACACAGGTGTGTGCCTGTGTGTGCAGGTGTGTGCAGAGCTAATCTGTCATTGAGGTCAGAAGACAACCTTTCTCATTGCCCAGTAAATACCACGTCTGTTCATCTAGCCAGATGCTCGCACCAGGTGGAAACACTTCAGTACAGAAGTGGCTCTGACTTTGCATACATAGAATTGAACTTCTTTTATTAAAATAATGGTAGACTAATAACAGCATAGAAATTTGGAGGGTAGTTCTCAATCTTTAGTAGTTTTGTACAACTCAGGAAATATACATTGGAACAGAATACATATTTACCACTGTGAAGCTGACAAAATCACCATTCACTGGATTCTAAAGGTAAATATTACAGAGGTCAGAGATTCTCAATGCAGGACAAAGAGGGGCAGTTGAGAGATGTGAAATTAGTACAGGTGGAAACTCAAAATAGTACAGCCTATAGGAGATATATGGAGATATATATGGAGATACATGTATGAAACTCCTGAAGTCAAGAAGCTGAATCACTACAAGTTCAAGGAGTATGTAGACAGTTCCAGGCCAGACAAGGTTATGAAGGAAGACCCTGCCTCAAAATATCACCACCAATAAAAAAAAAAAAACACACTCAATACAAAACCCTACTTCTACAGTGGAAAACAGCCTCTTAAAATGTTAAATATGAGTTAATGGGCCACCCAACAACTAACATAATGAACATAAAAACAGGTGTCCACACAAAGACACAATCAAATCCCACAGCATTCACAACACCCCCAAAATGAAATGTCACTAGCTTGTGAGGGCACACAGATGGAGTTGCTCTCCTTTCGGGCACACAAGCACAAGGCCACAGACGGACCTCTCAAACAATACCTTAAGTGGAAGGTGTCAGAAAAAGAATGCTTCCCAGAATAAGGCCATTGACAAGAAACTCAAGAGACATAAGGTGGATCTGTGCTTGTCTGGGCTTGGGATAGGGACAGAATAGACAATCCAGGAATAAGCAAACTTGGGAGGATAGACAAGCTATAGAGCAGACTGCAGGGCTATATATACATATCAAAGTTTAAGGTATATGCTAAATGGGTGGCTTTGACTGCACGTGAACAGTTTCTGTCTACCTCTGTCATTTATCCATCTTCTATCTATCTATCTATCTATCTATCTATTTATCTATCATCTAGCTAGCTAGCTATCTACCTATCATCTATCTATCTATCTATCTATCTATCATCTAGCTAGCTAGCTATCTACCTATCATCTATCTATCTATCTATCTATCTATCTATCTATCTATTTATCTATCATCTAGCTAGCTAGCTATCTACCTATCATCTATCTATCTATCTATCTATCTATCTATCTATTTATCTATCATCTAGCTAGCTAGCTATCTACCTATCATCTATCTATCTATCTATCTATCTATCTATTTATCTATCATCTAGCTAGCTAGCTATCTACCTATCATCTATCTATCTATCTATGTATCATCTATCTATCTATCTCTCTACCTATCATCTATCTGTCATCTATCTATCATCTATCATCATATATTTATCTATCATCTATCTATCTATCTATCTATCTATCTATCTATCTATCTATTTATCTATCTATGTAATCTATCATCTATCTGTCCATCTCCTATGCATCTGTGAATCAGCTTATCTTTCAGCTCTCTGCCATCCATCTCTCTGCCTATCGATCTACGGATCATAAATCTATGGTATATTTTCATCCTCTCTGTGTTTACTTTTGACAATCAGCCCTGGGGATTAAACCCAGGACTTTGTTCATACATAGTAAGCAAGTACTAGACCACTGCCCTGCATTTTAGCTCCTAAGAGTGGCATCCTAAGTAGGGAGAGAATTTTCCTGAAAAGACTTAATTCCCTGAATTCTCTGACAGTTGGGCTCTAATTCAGTCAAAGCAGACTTTCTCAGGATGAAAATCATCTATATTTCCTGGCCCTGTTCCTTACCCTAGACACCCACCTACTTGGCCAAAGGACCCTTTTTCTTGTGCACTTACACCCATGAAAACCTGATTTTTAAAGCAGTAGTATTTTTCATCCTGAACACAACAAACCTACTTTTAATACCTACTGCTTCAGTGAGACCATCACTGTACAGGTATTCTCAATACACACCCATATCCCTAGGAAGTACACAGATATATGACAACCCTGTCATTGTGGGAGGGTCTGGATGTTAATGACACAGAAGTCAACCTACCATGTAGTAAGGGTTTATTAGGTGTAAGACACCATACTAAGCATTTATCTAATAGACTTTTATTTTCATAAGACACACGCTATTGCCCTCCTTTCACAGATGAGAGAAGGGATGATAATGGAGGATAAATAACTGTCGGGGTCTCTCTTGTCTTTAGCAAAGGCTGTGCTGGGATACAATATGAAACCTGCCAGATTTCAAGGGCAGGGATCTTAGTTGGCAACCTGAGCATCGCCTCGTTCTACAGCATCTCTAACCATTTACAGATGGGTCCCCAAATAGTCTGACAAGTCCATTCCAACAGACACCTAAGATGATAAGCAAATGTTGTGCCTCGCTCCTGGATGACCAGAGCCCTGTCAAGTGGGAGGAGTGAGTTTCCCCCAACACAGGACAGGTGCTCACAACAGTAACACCTGTTAGTACAGGGGTGGCTTCCCTCTCCTCCCACAATGTTCCAGGCTGAAGCTCCAGGTTCATGACCTGAGAAAGGCAACTTACAGTGGTGATCACGTTGTCAGATCTCATACCCGGGTGGAGGTCTTTTGTCAAACTGCAATCAATCACGGAGATCACTCACTGCAGGCAAATGCTCTCCTTCCTCAGCTCCTGTTTGTGCAGCAGCAGCCGAGCCCATCTCCTGCACATGGCGTTTGGATTTTGAGGACAGCACATCCTCAGCTTGTGGGAGGACTCATTTGCATAGAGGTGGGCAGACAGGGGCTCACCAGCCCATCTAGGAGCATCACCAAACACTGAGGAAGGAAAGTTCCTTCCTTGCTGTGGGTTCTCACCTCTGTGGAGCATTTCCCACAGCAGGAGCCTAGCCCTCACCTCTTTTGCTTCTCCCTTTGTTAGAAAAACACATTTGCAGCCAGCCATCATCTTCCCTAAGTATCTCTCAAAATGAGATGTCCAATGTCCCTTCCAGGTGTCCAAAGGGAAGTGGCCAACAATATAAGAAGCTGACTGTTGATTTAAAAGCAATCTAGGGGGAGTTGGGCAGTGGTGGCACGCACCCTGAATGTCAGTACTTAGGAGGCAGAGGCAGGCAGAACTCTGTGAGTTTGTGGCCAGCTGGGTCTGCAGAGTGAGTTCTAGTACAGCCAGGGCTACACAGAAAGACCTTGTCTCAAAATCCAATCAACCAACCAACCAACTGACCAACCAATCAATAAACCTGGAAGGAAGTGTAGCAGGGAGTCAAAAGGGTCACAATAATGAAGAACACAGTAGAGCTGGTATCAGGAACATGGCACCTGATGATGTAATCATTATTAGTAGTGTGGGCTACATAAAGTTTACCCACTATAAACCCTGTATAGCACACTTGGTGTGAACCACAATGATTGTGATCAATCAGTTGATCTCCTTCAGTGCAATATGCCTAGCATGGGCTGATAACTCTAGTTAGGGTTCCTATTGCTGTGAAAGAATGTAAATGCAATATGAGGAAGGAAGGGTTTATATGAATTTACAAATCTGAGGTAGAAGCAGTCTGCACTGAGAGAAACCAGGGCAGGAACTAGGAGGCAGGAACTGAAGTAGAAACCATGGAGGAGTGCTGCTGCACGGCTTGCTCCTCATGGCTCGCTCAGCCTGCTTTCTTCTATCATCCAGGTACACAGGGTAGCCCCACCCATAATGGTCTGGGCCCACCCACATCAATCATTACTCCTGATAATACATCACAGCTTGTCCCCAGAGGCTGATCTGGGGTGTGTGTGTGTGTGTGTGTGTGTGTGTGTGTGTGTGTGTGTTGGGGAAGGGGAGTATTCTCAACTGAGGGTCCCTCTTCCAAAATGACTCTAAGTTGAGTTGACACAAAACTAGCCAATACAATAAATATTACATCATATAGCCCTGCCTGTGACACGATGAGGTAGAAGTGTCAAAATACTTTTATTGTATATCAGGAAAGCTGCTCACTATAACAGCATCACTACTCCATGCTGTGTGCAGACACTGTGCAGCTGATTTGTAGGTCTCAGTTAATAAAGTCCTCAAAGCAGGATGCTAAGCTCCACCGCAGAGAATACCAAGTGACTGAGGAACAGAAGACCTGGCTACCATAGTCCTAAGGAAGGACTTACCATGGGACTCAACAGCCCCTGGTCATAGGAGGAGTCACTGAACTCTACATAGAGCTTGGCAGTGAAGCAAGTTAATGCTTACCAGACACGTTCTAACTCACTAAAAGGCAGCAAGTTTCATTATAGACTTAATTACCTACCAAAGGAGAATGGACATCACAAACAAAATATCTGAATGATTCGGAAGTAGTTGATACCATTGGGTGGGCTGTACACTGTGCCCACAGAAATGTCTATGATGGTCTATGGAATTACGTGGCCATATACTTTACCCCCACAGCTGTACTCCTCACCCTGAAAATGGGGAAGATGGCTTCCTGGTTTAACCTTTTATTCAGAGTGCTTTTGTGTATCTGCTCACTTTCGAGTATTATCAAATTTTTAATCCAAACAGTCTTACAGAGTATGTGACGAAGTGGCCATTTTACAAACAAGTAAATCTGAGATTCCCAAGGAAACTACAGAATGAGGGATAGATAGAGGTAGGACCTTAGACCAGGATGGCTTCTGTCAAGTACCAGGGTCCAAGACTCAGGTTGCTGCCGTTCTGATGCAAAGGTAAGCAAATGAGTACCAGCCTTGAAAGCTGCAGAGACCCTGCCACCCAAATCCTTCTGCTCGCCTTCCAAAGTCTCCCTCTTTCCTAAGAGAGAGGCCTTCCCTGAGGACAACTCTTATCCAACAGGCTGCTCCAGTCCCTGGTGGTCTTCTGTTTCCTTAAGTGCCAAGACCCAGAAGATCATTAATTACAACTTCTCACGACTGATTTCCCACATCTCTTGCAGGCATGTCTGCGCCCTGGGAAGGAAGAGGATTTCTCAGCAGCAGAAAGTGGCCTGTGCTTCTGGGCTGGTCTCAGTTCTGGGTCTGCTCATGTAGCATGAAGGCCTTGGGCCAGGAGAGAATCCACAGCAGAAATAAAGCGATGTTTGAAATGGGGAGGGGGGTGGAAACAGGGTTTGCAGTCTGCAACATCCAAGTAGCACAGAAGAGGGAAAATCAAATAATAATGATAATGATAATAAATAATAATAATAATAATAATAATAACCATTTAGTGAACACTGGAATAAAGAAGGAATATTCTACCACATTAATTTCCCTTGAAAAATGGCATATACCTTGTTTATAGAATAAAGTGGAGTAGAACATTATCCCAGGTTGAAAATATACTTCATATTAGACATTATATCTCATTGTTTGTACCATTCAATATCATCGATAGCTCCAGTTTATGGAAGGAGAAACTGAATCTGCTGAATACACAGAAGGACAGCCTCTGCAGCTCGCCTCTCCTAGCCTCACGCGCTAGCTATGAGTCTGCTTTGAGAGAACAAATGGTTCCATGTGAAGCACAGAGGCCGGGGATGCTAGAGTTGGTCACATATTCCTAGACATCCAGCTTTGACAGTCAAACACCTAGGATACTTCACTTCCCCTCAAGATCTTGACAACATTCAGCATAAAGAGACCACTTAAGCCAAAGTCAGTTACTGTGTTCATCAGACACCCAGTCACCACAGACTGGCTCTCTAGGAACAGGTGGGAACGCGCTGTCTCCTGACAGAGCCCAGCATCTGCATTCTCCTTGTGGATCCGATTACCACCTCCGATGCAAAGGAGGGGAAGGAGCTCTCAGCTAAAACACCAAGATTAAGTGGGAAATGTCCATTACAGGGGCAAATAATTGAGGACTTTTCTCCAAAAGAGCTCTGTTAAAGATTCAACATGCTAGGCTAGGGCTCAGAGGATGGTTCTGTCAGTGAAATTCTTCCACATAAGCCTGAGGACACGTGTTCAATCCCCAGTGTTCATGTATGAAGCCAGATGTGGTGGTGAACTCTGGTATTCTCTGGCAAGCTCTAGGGATACACACACACACACACACACACACACACACACACACAGAGAGAGAGAGAGAGAGAGAGAGAGAGAGAGAGAGAGAGAGAGAGAGAGAGAGAGAGAGAGATGGCTTTCTGGCCAGCCATACTGGAAAATTCAGGCCAGTCAAAGACTGTGTCCAAAACAAAGCAATGGGCAGCTCTTGGAGAATGGACCTGTAGCATTCCTCCCCATGTTCATGTATCTACACTTACACACACACACACACACACACACACACACACACACACACACACACAGCCCACTGTGCTGGGGAGAACACAAATACTAACCATATACTAATGAATTATGGGCTACCACTGCTCAAATCATCTGGACCTGGTGGAACAAGAGAAGACAGTAGCTATGCCGCACATGCTCAGTGAGGTCAGACGGGAAAAGTCTGCCGCATGCCTCTTGCCCAGTTGCACCTGCCTCATGCAAGCAGATGTGTTCTTCGTGGTCTTTCCCATGGATGACCGTTTACAGATTGTTGAAAGTATTCTGCTCCAGGATGGGGAGCAGACCAAAGGGAAGGCATAGAATGCACTTTTCCCCCCTAGTACTACCTGATATTCACTTCGCTTAGAGCTGTGGGTGAGCTCTTCTACTTTCTCGGGGTTAAATGAGATGAAGTGTACCAGTAGCCTTTTTCACATTAGCACATAGGAACAAGTCAAGAAGGAGTATGTAGAGGGATCCTCACCTCTACTCAGAGAATCAACAAGCCAGCCTAGTGGGAGACCTACATAGAGGAAATATTTCAATTTGTGGGTTCTGGTAAAGAGAGACTATGCAAATATTATCACAATCTCCAAGGCGTCTTTGATGATCACTTGGAATCTCTTTGTTTAGGGACTAGGACTCCTATCAATGTAGGAAAGGAAGCTCTGAGTTGGTGTGTAAATAAACATCAACAAATGAAGGGGCGGACTTGTTGAGCAACAAAAACACCTAAATTCAAATCTCAAGAACCCGTGTGTGAAAAGATGTGTTCATGTGCATATATAACCCCAGTACTAGGTCTGGAGGAGGGGGTGTGCAGAAATATGGTGATCTCTTAGATTTGGTGTCTGTGTGCCAGCTCCAGCATGCGTGAGAGACTGTCTTGAGGGCACAGAGAGCGACAGAAGAAAACATCAAAGTCTCTATGCTCTGGCCATGTTCACAAGTGCACACAGGAACCTACTGCTATCCCTCCAACATGTGTGTGTACAACACACACACACACATGTAGATGAGAGAGAGAGGGAGAGAGAGAGAGAGGAGGGAGGGAGGAGAGAGAGAGAGGAGGGAGAGAGGGAGAGAGAGAGAGAGAGAGAGAGAGAGAGAGAGAGAGAGAGAGAATGAATTAGAAGTCACCACAGTCATTTATAATTTTGATCAGGTAAATTTTGATCTGACGCACAGGAAAGCATCAGGGTGAGCTTGTGTGAGCACACCTAGGAATCTTGAAGCGAGAAGAAACTTTTGGTATGCTGCATGTCCTCCCTCCCCATACACCGCAAGCCCCCACAGCATGAAGAGCACCTCTGCGCCTGCTCTGGCTCTCTCTTTCATCCCTACATCCTTAAAACTCTGGAACCCATCTTCCCACTGCTTAGATATTCTCCCCATGAAATACCTGGAGTGAATTCTGTGCCTCATCTTGCTATTCTCTTTATGTATTCAAATTAAGTGACTTGCTGCCCTCTTAGGAGTCTCCATTCTACATAACTACAGTTCTCTGTAAAATATGGAAATCCACAGCATAAAAAAAAGTAGCCACATTTTCTATATATCTCATATAAAATGATTTCCAGCAAAGGACTGTCTTTTATAGACTCATTCTCACAGATTCCTACTATCTAAAAATGTAGGCTTCAACTCCAGCCCTTAATCACTGAGGTACAAGGGCTTAGCCACTTGAAATGTGTTGACTTGATTTGGAGTTAATTTTCTCCATGGCTTTCAAACGAAGGAGGAGCTCAAATTAGATACTTATAAATCAAAGTCAAAGTCTCAATTATTTGTAGGAGTCCAAAGGTTCAGACAGTGCAGAACAAGCAATAAACAAGAGTACTATGATGCTTAAATGTCCTTGTCAGAACCCCTGGCAACCCTAAGAGCACCTTCACATCTAAGCTCTGCCGTTTTAAGCGAAACTTCTCCCATTCTGGGTCCATGACTCCCTTCCCTTCCTGCCAGCTCTGTGACTGTGGGGAGGAGAGAAAATGGTTGCTTCTCTGCCTCTGCAGTGGAAGATGCTGCCTCTAATTCCACCTTGAAGTCTGAGGCTGGTCCCCAGGGCCCCAGGAATTAAAGCCATGCAGTGATGTTGACTTGCGTGTCCTTACTGCCATCGTAATAAGGTGAGAGTAGCTTGGGGACCCCAGGAACATGCAACCTGGGCCTTGCCATATGGAGCCAGCCTGGAATCTGTCAAGTTCACTTAACACATTTTCTCTTTGGGGAGCTAGCCAGGCAATCACTGGGGGTGGGGGGAGGGGCAGGAGGGAGCCGCTAGGAGAGTGGGCAGGAAAAGCCTGTTACAGACATTGAAGCTGATGGCAGTATAAAGACACAAGCAGGCACCCTTTCACCCTCTACCAGAAAACACTTTTATTTTTCAGACTAAGGCCGGAGCTAAGGTACTGACAGTGATTTAGGACTGTTTGGGGGATAGAAACTGAAATAGCTGGTATGAATATATGTATTTCAGCAAGAAGTAATAAGCATGTTTCTCATTGTCAGTGGATGAACCCCACTTGTAGCAACATCTTATTTCTGTCCTGAACAAACCAAGAAACAAATACAGCGATTTAAGCATTCCCAAGCATGATTGCACTGTCTCTGTCTCTGTCTGTCTGTCTGTCTGTCTGTCTGTCTCTCTCTCTCTCTCTCTCTCTCTCTCTCTCTCTCTCTCTCTCTCTCTCTGTGTGTATGTGTGTGTGTGTGTGTGTGTGTGTGTGTGTGTGTGTGTGTTTACACATGCACTGATTTGGGGATCTTTGTGTGCGATGAATCTTAAACCAAAAAGTAGCACCAAAGGTAGAGTTTTAGAGAGAGGGGCGCCCGGGGAATAAGAAGGCAGCTGATAAGGAAGCCACTGCTTCAGTCTGGTTTCAGATTCCCTTCCCAGAAAGGAATGCAAAGCATTGGCGTCCACGCCGGTGCAATTGCGCTGTGATGGATGGAGGGGATGAAGGCATCTGTGCAGAGCTTTGGGGGGAGAAGGCAGAATTGAAAATGTAATCTCCATTTCATACTTTCCGCTGATATTCAGCATAAAAGCAATGCTAGCCCATGGCTGGCCAAATTCAATGCAATTTATATGCAGCCTCATACATCTTCCCAGGGATTTTGTGGTGGTGGGGGTTGGGGGTGCAATGGATTGAACTCACATCCTCTCTTGCAGTACAGATTTGGTGTGGGACAGAGCAATGCTTCTGGGGGGCCTTTCTGGGAGAAATGGAGTGAAGGATTTAATTTTGCAGTTTATATAATGTGCCACTAAGGTGGCATCTCTGAGGACACTGGGATAGACTTGTACTTGGAGGTGAAGAAGACATAATTTTTAGGATGGTCTCCATTCAGTTCCTACTCCTAGAGACCACAGACAGAACCTGAGCCTGTTCTTTTCATCTTACGAAATATGAAGCCAGACCAGATTTTACCATCTGTAATGGTTAGTGTTCACTGCCAACCTCACAGAAGCTATGATCCCTTGGGACGTGAGCCTATGAACATGCTTGTTGGAGATTAATTGAGATGGGAAGTCTTACCCTCTGTGGATTTGCCATCACTGGCTAGGATCTGGATTGTGTAAGTGAAGAAAGGGAGTTGAGTAGTGGAATGCAGTCATAACTCTTGCTCTCTGAGGTCATAGGCAATGTGACCAGCTAGCATCTTCCTCCTGCCGTCATGCCTTCTGCCTTCCATGTCCTCTCACGATGACACACTATATCCTGCTAGAACTGCAAGTCAAAAATACACCCTTTCTCTTTTGCATTGTTTTGACCCAGCTATTTTTATCATCATAATAGCAAAGAAGTTAAGATACGACCTAACAGTAGTAATGTTTAAGTTATAAAAGTCATTTACACATGCCGAATGGTTTCAAAGTGGACACATAACAGATCTGAAGGCAGCAAAAGAGTTACACCGACTTGCCCACAGGTGAGCAGGGAGTGAGGGGTCAAATTAGGATTCTGACTCCAGTGCCTCTTCTATGAGTTTGGAGACTGTGCCTTCCTTGCTAGCATGAAGTTGTCTCTCAGCTTTTGTTTTACACTAATCCCTTAACAAATGTAACCTCATGTGAATCATAGCTAATGTGAGCAGACACTGTACACCAGGTCCTCTGGAGTAGCTCTGATTCCTTAGAGCAAACCAGTGAATAGAGGCCCAAGTAAGTTCAATGACTTAGCAACAGTCACTCAAGTGCTAAGCCACGGAGCCAGGATTATAACCTGAAATTCTGCAAACCTGATTGTACCCAAATACTTGTCTATGGCAGATCTTCCCAATGTATGGAACATAAGCAGAACACTAAAAGCCACCACAAACCCTTCCCTTTTTTTATATGGAGTAATCTTATTCTCGGGTCTCTATTGAGGTCACAGGAAATAAGCAAAGGAAGCAGAAACATCCTCTTCCTCTATCGCCACATGAAGCATCCCATCTTTTTCTTAAAGTCACTGAGCCACCTCTTCCTGATGCAAATACTTGAGTTTATAAAAACATTTGAAACACAACATTTGAAGTACATTTGAAACACAATCCTGTTATTGTCAGAGTCACAAGAGAAGAGTATAGCTCTTAAGCTGTTAAAACAATAGAGGTACTCCATAAATACTGGAAGTTGAAAGAGCAGGGATAGATGGATAGATCTGGTTAACTGAACAGCATTAGTGAAAACAGCAGACACATGGAGAACGCAAACTAGTTAGATGTCTCGTTAAGATCCCTTGGAGAAGCAGCCAACCACTGAACTGAGAATGGGACCCCCGTTGAAGGAATCAGAGAAAGAACTGGAAGAGCTTGAAGGGGCTCGAGACCCCGTATGTACAACAATGCCAAGCAACCAGAGCTTCCAGGGACTAAGCCACTACCTAAAGACTATGCATGGACTGACCCTGGACTCTGACCTCATAGGTAGCAATGAATATCCTAGTAAGAGCACCAGTGGAAGGGGAAGCCCTGGGTCCTGCTAAGACTGAACCCCCAGTGAACCAGACTGTTGGGGGGGAGGGCGGCAATGGGGGGAGGGTGGGGAGGGGAACACCCATAAAGAAGGGGAGGGGGAGGGGTTAGGGGGATGTTTGCCCAGAAACCGGGAAAGGGAATAACACTCGAAATGTATATAAGAAATACTCAAGTTAATAAAAAAAAAAAAAAAAAAAAAAAAAAAAAAAAGATCCCTTGGAGACATGCATTTGGGCAAACTTTGTGGAATTATCTAGATTAGATTAACCAAGTAGGGGAAGCCCCAGTCTAAGTGTGAGCAACACCATCTCACGCAGGATGGTCCCAGACTGAAGGAGGAGAAAGAGCTGAGATGCCTCAGATGCCCTAGGAGCCATTTCTACCACCACACCCATTTTATCGAAGGCAGAGTTGAAAACTATAAAGTTACAGATCGAAAGCTGAATCTCAATCCACAAATAGTAATGCGTAGAATGTGACTCTATACCAGGATCTTCCTGTTTGGTTAAGTTTCATGCAGCCTTGGCTGTCTTGAATCCTGCTTTGGACCAGGCGAGCCTTGAACTCACAGGAGTCCGCCTCCCTCGGCCGCTCATGTACAGTATTAAAGGTGTGCATTGCACCAGCTTCCACTCTGGATGGTTCCTAATGGACTGTACATGTGGTCAGTGTTACATCACATGAGGAGACAAAGTCCAGAGAAAATGTGAAGGACACGTGGGAATTGGTAGAGGTATGAACAGCCTTTTACTCATTTCGAGGAGATCATATCTGGACAGATGAAGAGTCTGTTTTTAATGAAAAGGCCATATTGGTTTCCAATTAACAACCAGTTACTTGCCAGGTAATAGGTGCTTCAAAGGCCCTGGAAGGGATGTCAAGCAAGTGTTAGAGTCGGGTGGTTATTGGCCACTTGGTGCGTACCCTCGCACCCTTACTCATAACACTGCCATGTATTCATATAGGAACAGCACTGGAGGAAAGCAGGTCTGAAACAAGGTACTACTTGCCCTGTTCATGCATGAACATCTTAAAGACATAGGAGAGGGGGGAAGAAGGACACCAGGATACAACCGTCCATCAAGTTTAACAAGGAAGATGGGAGTATTTTCAGGGTTTTATCTCAGCCAATTATGGGACTGAAATGAAAGAGAGCAAGGAAAGTCTATCTACCCACTGGCCATGGGGCTGTGAGCCAAGTTCTGCGTTAAAGTACCTTTTAGCTCACATTTGCATCAAACTCCTGGACACACAGACATCCTTCATCTGAAAATAAGGAACAGATTTATGTTGAAAAGGAAGAATTTTTCCAAAACTCACAGGCAATAAGCATAGTCAAGCATAGTCATATTAATTTGATATTAACACCACACATACTCTAAATGGAGGACTTAGGAGACGTGCCGCCATCTTGGAGATTATCATGTTAAGACTTCATCTGATACATTCAGTGAAGCAAGTAGTCTTTCCAGTACCTTGTACTTATTCTTTAAAAAGATTCATTTTATTATTTTTAAATATGAATATGTATGTGTCCGAGTACAGAATGGAGGCCAGAAGAGGATATTGCATCTTTTGGAGTTACAGGTGGCTCTGAGCTGCCCTGATGTAGATGCTGGGGACCAAATTCAGGTCCTCTGGATGAAAACTACCACTGATAACCAATAAACAATCTTTCCAGGCCCTATACTTTAGGCTTAAAAAAAAAGCCAATTGCCCTGGGCTTGGCTTGAAAGCACTGTAACCACAAGCTGCAATTTCTGTGACCGCACTCTTAGGTATTGATTATTCCTAGACAAACACACAGCAATGATCTCAGGGGCATCTCTGGGGAAAGCAGCTGAATTTCTGGGAAGAGAAGCCAAAGGAGGAAGTCCACAGCAAATCTTATGTGTGCACTGGGGTGCTGCATGAATTGAATAATTCTAAAACAAAGTACTTTATATCAAAGTAGTGTAATATGTTCTCTGAAAGTTTCATGCACTGTTTCTAAATGAAGAGTGCAGAGACAGTGGAGGAAATTGACTTTCAAATGAGCTACCAAGGAAAGCAAGCAGGTGCCATAATTGCCAGACAGTCCTGTTGACCACAGAAAGGCTATATGCTGACATAGCTCTCCCCACTCATAGCACAGAAGACAGTGAGGGAAATATTCATATGTTTAGGGCCTTAATCACTAATGATCCACGTCTGTGCTTGAGGATACCTAGATACTCACACCTATAGAAATATATGTATTATATTTCCCCATCTTTATTTGTAAATTATACATATATTTATATATAATATTAAAATATAATTGCATTATTTATAATTATATATATATATATATATTCCAGTCTTTAAAATTTTATAGCCCAGTTTTCCTGTGAGCTCATGATAGTCCTGCTTCTACATCCTGAGCACTGGGATTATAGATGTGCACTTTGGTGGCATTTTTAATCTCCTATTTTCAAAAGAATATGTTTGTTTGTGGAAGAAAATGGAGATGTAAGGAATCACATAAGGTGTCTTCTATCTTATCTTCCTGCAGGAGGTGTCGAAAGAGAGATGCTAGGCAGCACAGTTGAACTGAACGCATGCTCTGCTGCTCTTATCTTTTTCTCTACCACGCCCTCATCTGTGCACCAAGAAGCAGAGCTGCAGAGTCCTTGCGTCAGCCTCTCATCCTACACTGAGTAGGGATGACATCTGACCCATGGAAGCAGGAAACGCCATGCAACAAGGGCATACCAAACCGGTGACATTTCTTGCCAGCATTAGTGACAGCCAAGTGGCAGGTCAGACCCTCGAGCTCACAGAGAGTAGAGAATCACACATCCCTCTTAAGGAATAGAGACTGAAGGTCTTAACCTCTCCTGTCTCTCCTACTTTAAATGCATCCACCGAGGGCAGGAAAATGGACAGAACTTCAAATCGGATTTGAGTTTAACATCTCTGGGTTCTCCCATGTTCTGATCTGCTATTCATGGCTCGTGGGGACAGGTGCCATCTTTGCCCCCTTTCAGAATTGATTACAAAATTGGGAATACAGTGACTCACTCCTTGAAATGTCCTTGTAGTGTTTAGGAGAAAATATTGGGCTTGGACCTGGGATAAAAAAGGGGCTTCGTAAACTGTATTATAAACAGTAAATGAAAGGTGGAGACAATCCAAACATCCCCTATACAGATTAACAATAAATGGTGCGTGATATACACATGTAGTGGTATACAAGCCAAATGTCCCCAGATGTCCCCCATACAGAATAGCAATAATCAGTGTGGGCTGCACACTTACAATGATGTACAACCCACAGGTCCCCCACATGGATTAGCAATAAACAGTGCGAGGTTCACACACACAGTGGTGTTCTAGCCAGCCTTTAAAAAGAAAGGACTCGCAAAACATTCAACAGCATGAATGTATTTTGAAGACTTTATGCCCTGAAAAGAAGACACTCACCAGTCGCAACAACGTCTGGTCCTGTACATAAAACGGGATCAAATTCCCAAAGAGAGAGTGGAATTCTAGTAGTCAAGGACGGTGAAGGGGGGCTCAATGAGCAGGTGCTTGTAGGTGCAGAACTCAGTTCTGGGAGAAGAAAAGATTTCTGGAGAAGAGGAATTCTCAGCCACGTGACGATACTTGACAACCCTGAACTCTACACCAACCCAACTGTAAATGGCCTAGTTCTGGTTTGTTAGTCACGACAAATGTTCTACAGTAAACCAAGGCCTTAACAATGGAGAATAGAGCTATGGGGGTGAGAGGAAGTCTGTAATACGTGCAAAACTTTCCTACAAACCTAGTTACTCCAACGTTCTGTCCATTTGAAAACTTAGCTCTATGGGGGAAACAGTGGAGGCTATCAGAAGAAAGGATGGGAGCTCCTTACGGGTATCACTATCCTGTGCTCCTTTTAGGCTAGGCTGTTCCATGGGTAGAGGTCTACTGCAGACACATGCACTGGCTCAGAGAATGAGTAGTAGCAGCCTGACGGGCAGCATGGTTTCACAGCACCCAAATCCTAGACAGGTCGCTTGCATGAGCTCCTACCACAGCCTGCTATAAATGTTACCTTCCATCCCGAGCTTGGGTACCACAAGGCTCTGTGAAAGGAATGCTTTTTCTCATAGCGCATGACGAAATAGAGAGTGAGGAGCCTACAGTGACTTCTTACAGGGAGACAGCCTCTATTTATGAATTACATGTTTTCCATTTAGTGTGTGTGTGTGTGTGTGTGTGTGCGCGCGTGCGCATTTGTATGCATGTGCTTGTGCATGCGTGCACACATGAGCAAGAAAGAGCACATGTAGAGGTAGAGGCCGACTTGAGAGAGTTTTTCACCATCTCCAAGATACAGGTCGGAGGGATCAAACCCAGATTGTCAGGCCCAGGGGCAAACACCTCGACATTCAGCCAACTTCCATAGCAATATATTTTGGGGAAACATTAAAACTCCTAGTGTGTGAAGCAATGCTGATGGGCATCTTTTACTCACAAACCATTTCTATAAATGATCACAGTGGGAAAGGTATGAAGCACCAAGACCAATATATATATATATATATATATATATATATATATATATATATATATATATATATATATGTATGTATATATATATAATATAAAACAAACAAACAAATAAATAAATAAAAAGGTGCATGTGAACCAACATTAATATCTCAATAGGGAAATTGAAGGAAAGAAATTCCAATATATTATTTTCAAGTTGTCATGTAAAAAAAAAATTGAGCAACTCAAAAATATGCGGTGTGGCAAGTGCCAGTAGCAGCATGAATTTGTCTCCCTAACAGCTTGACACAGTGTCAACAATCTAATCGGGATGCACACAGGGGACGAGAATTTATTGTTTTAATTATAATCTAGAGCACAGCCTTATTTTTTGATAAGATGCCAGAGTCTGTACTCTTTGGGATTTTACTAATGGGAAGGTTTGGGCGAGCGTGCAGAAGGGAGTCTGCTCATTGTCTTGGCCCCCTTGCGGCTCTTTTGATCCTGTGCACCGAGCAATTTTGCTGTGGAGATTTAATCCTGGGGTTTTCACACACAGCTTGTTACCTTCTTGCAGGCTCAACCAAGGCCTGTGAACCTTTCTTATTTGCAAGCCACTAAGCCGATTCTGTCCTCAGAAGCCCAGTGGTTAACAAGCCTGAATTAGGTATTTTTCCTCCTGCCCTGCTTGCTGGGACTCTATTGGATTCAGCTAAAGATTCTCCCTCTTAGCAAAATAACCTGTTATCTAAAATGTACAAATTATGGACATGCAACTCCAGTTCAAGGACCAGAGGACCTGGGCTGAATGAGACCAGGCTCATTACGCTGCCTGCAGACTGAGCTCTCTGGAAACAAAGGATGTCTTCTCTAGAGACAGGGAGCAGGCCTGACAACAATATCATGGAAAGGCATGAAGCAGAAGCAACCCAGAGCTTGGCAGTGAGTGGATAAGGACCAGGAGGGTTCTTGCACCTACACCTCACTTCCTTTCTCTGTTTTTCCATAGGTACACAGTCTCAATCTCCAAGCTACCCGGCAAGGCCACTCTTAGTAGCAGACCACATTTTTTTTTTGCAGCTGAATTATCTTACCCAAGGTCCCTCAGCTAGTAAATGATAGAGCAGGGATTCCAACCAGCATTTATTTGATTCCAAAATCCATGTACTCACCCATTATATTATACAGCCTTCTCTAACAGTCAAGGGGTTGAATGTCCTCTCTGGGCATTGGGGGTTTGTCAGCCATTGTGGTTGTTATATCCTGTTATTCTCTTTGCCCAGATGGCATGTCTTTAAGAATGCTCTAAAAGACACAGGCACATGACATGTCTAGAGAAGGGAGTTATGCTCAGAGATCAGCACAGCTGTGAGACTGGAGAAGCTTGAGGTCCCTGCAGCAGCCACACCCAGCATTTATTTGACACTGTCATCTGCTCCATGTGGTAAGAGTGCTTAGCACATCATGAGGATCTGTCATGGCACCTAAGCCAGAATTGTATGTATGGGTGAAATATGAGGGTGTGGTTTTCATGTGTAGGTGTACGTGAATGCACAGATGAGTGTTCATGGTTGTGTCTGTACTAGCTTGTGATGCACAGCTATTTAGGATGGATCTGAGTACCATATTTCACTAACAGCCCAGGCTCCTTCTTGTTGATGAAGCTATGTGAAGGCAGCAGAGCCTGAATGATGGTTAAAACTTCTTCCATCCATCCCCATGATAGACAGCCATAAAATAAAAGTTTCACAATCTGGATCATGGTGTAAGGGACAGAGGCAATAATGAGACAATTTGAATGTCTCAGCCAGATAGAGAATAAGCAATCACTTAGTTTAACCATCATTAAAACTATTAAAGGTTATATAAGGAGTATTATTACTATTAGGAGTTGCAATGGAAATACTGACATGATTTCACAGGCAAACTGCAGATGAGTTGTTAATGCTTTTGTCCTATAGACCCTATTTCTGTGATGTGCAAAAGACAGTATGCTAGAGTTTTGACAATGAGATCCAATTGCTACATCAGACAGTGCTGACTGTTAAGTAAAGTCAGCCTAAGTTCCAAGGCTAGCTATACCTGGGGAAAGAACCCAAACCCGATATACTCCAGGCTGGATATAAAAAAAATAGAGCTGGCCCATTTTTTTAACTTAAAAATGGGACAATGCAATTTGATGAAAAAGACATCTATTCCCAACTGTTCAGGCTGTGTTCGTTGGGGGTTGGGGAGTGGTACATACATAGGTTTGAACATATAATGAAAGCCAGAGGAAAATATCTGTTATCATTGCTCTGTGCTATCTCCCTTTTTCTTTTTTGTCAGAGTCTCTCATGGACCTGTAACCCACCATGTAGGGTAGACTGGCTGGCAAGAAAGTCTGTGGGATCTAACTGTCTATGGATCCGCAGGGCATGGATTACAAATATATGCCAACATGTCTACCTTTCTTCCTCCCTTTCTTCCTTCCTTCCTCCTTCCTTTCCTTCTTTCTTCTTCCTTTCTTTCATCTCTGTCAGTCTGTCCTTTTTTCTTCCCATGAAACTAAAAGCATAAACTTTTTATTCAGAAGCTAGAGAGAAGTATTTGCTGAGGAAACCAGGGAAAATGCTACTATTCACAAGTTCTCCAAAAACACCCATTGAATTTATTATATGACTGGTGCAGGATCACTGTCCACTTGAGCTTACAAATGCATATGAGATTCCCTACAAAAGAAGTCAGCAAGAAAGTCCCCAGTTGATGGCAAATGTAATGAAACTGTGCCTAAATTAGTGGGAGCAGAGACATCACTAAAGAATCTGCCATGTTTACTGTGAATTTGAACAGTTCAGCTAGCATTTTAAAGCATGCCAGAAGAAGACTTCCAAGTTAGAAGAACAAAATATGCAAAATCTGGAGTAGGAAAAAGCTCAAATTCTGTCAAGAACTGAAAAAAGATGGGCATGAGGTGAGCTGTTAGAGATAATTCTCAAGCCTCAGGCAAACCCAAGACAGCAAAGAAGTTACAAACTGTGTGTCTCAGAGAGATGGAAGGAAGGAAAATACTTCATATATATGTCATCTAAGAGGAGGCAGAGAAGAATAAAGGGGGGCAGGAAGACGGACAGGACAGGAGAAAGAAGGTGAGAAAGATAAAGAATAGAGAAAATGAAATGTCCATGAAGACCAAGCAATAATAATCAAGGGTCAAGAGCATGTTGATTCTTAACACAGAGCAAGTCCCTATGAAAGTATGTAAGTAGAGAAAACTCTGTGAGCAGTGACTTTCCCTAGAATGTGGTGGGTGCCCTCCCTGACCTCACTTGTGTGCCTCAAGCTAACACCAACAGGTCATACTGAATGAACATTCTCCAAAATTCTATTCCACACAATGTTCTGGTTTGTCCTTTGGCATGCTAATGGTAAAGCCTACAATATTTCTATCCTACCTGTCACAGGAGGCTGAAAAATGGCAAGAGGAGATGGGGAGCAGGCCGTGCTTTGGAAAGGACACTCACAGCTGTGAAACGCTGGGAACTACTGAAGAAACTACATACTTAGGGTTTCAAAACATGCCTAAAACCAACGTCAGTGTCACTTTCTAAAACATCTAAGACTGTTCAAGCCCTGCCCTAGAGCACCAAATCAGAAGCTCCGAGAGTATACCCCATAATTTTGCACTCTGACAAGCATGCATTCTAGACATTTCTGAAGCACATTCATGCTTGAAAATAATGGCGGTAAATCAACCTGGGTGAACTAATTTCTTTTGCTATGTGAGCAAGGGAACTTGACAACCTTCTTAGGATGGGAAGGTGAATGGATTGCTTTGAAGCTTCTCCTGAGAGACATTTTTCATTTCTTTCTGGATGGTAGTTCCTGGAACAACTGATTTTAGATCAGTAAGTAATGATATCTGGATCCACCACAATAGTAAAAGTCACAGCAGAGACATATGTGAAGAACTCAAAGCCTCAATGATATTTTTGAATTTTTAAATTATCTGAATTAGCCAACCTTACAATTCTTACCATATTAACTTGTACTGTGTGAACTATACATACCCCTTTTCTTTAAGATACTTTAGATTCATGTTTCAATTATACCACACCAAAATGATCAAAGCAATAAACCATGTAATCAGGAGTTCTCCCTTTCATGACTTTGGAACATAGAAATCATTTAGCATGTTAGAAAATAGTGACATGATATATTCAAGCCAACAGTGACCTGATCTTGTATTTCAGTGCTGGGGAAGTGGAGACAAAAAGATCTGTGAGGCTCACAGAGTAGCCAGTTAGTCCAGCTGACTAAAGAACTCTAGCTTTCAATGAGAGAACCTGGCTCACAAAACAAGGTGACGGGGGACTAAGACACTCAAAGTTCATGTCTGCTCTACACACACATGCACACACACACACACACACACACACACACACTCATGTATTACACATATAAACATGTTCATATAAAACAACATCAAAGAGGAATGCATATATATTAGGGCTTGAAAGCAGTTAACAAAGGATAGACTGAAATAAAACTAATGTGCTCAAATCCTGTTCACCATATTTCCGGTTGGTCATTGCATCTGGGAAAGATACTCTGGTACTTTTGCCAGGTGTAAGCCATAATCTGGAATGCCAACATGTTGCAATTTCTAGATCACTTGTGTGATTGGCAGAAATAACAGTGGGCTATTTGAAACTAGAAGTTCTTCCCCAAATACAGGGTGTAGGTTGGGCATGTCACATAATTTCCAAGTGAGAGCTGAAATGTGCGACTCTTCATAGACCATACGCAAAGCTTCTGTCTGGAAACATAAAACACATACTGATTTAAAAAAAACAGCTTCTTCCACCTCCTACAGCCTTGGAAGGTCTTACTTCAAAGATCATCTTAAGTTTGTCAATGAAGAAAGAAGTTATGTTTTTATATTAAATGACAAATGTACATCAGTTGCTCATATGTGTCAAAATTAAAAGGATTTCTGGAATTTACCAGTTTGTACCAAAGTAGAATTTTGCTGTTCATTCTGAACCCATGATCTAGCAGATAGAGATCCATGTTGATATTAAAATCGGAAGCCAAATTGATTTTTGGAATCCACAATCAAGCCATGAAGATACCCACCCATGCATCCAGCTATACACATAATCAGTCTAGATAACTATTAATCCGTGTACCTGTCCACCTGCCCAAGCATCCATTCAAAATTTCAATGACCTACATAGTCACCTGTCCATCTACTCAAGCAGCCAGCTAAACTCATCATCCACTCACC
Organism: Rattus norvegicus; assembly: GCF_021556685.1. NCBI lineage: Eukaryota > Metazoa > Chordata > Mammalia > Rodentia > Muridae > Rattus > Rattus norvegicus. Next base: position 14,333,821 of record NC_141543.1, read on the forward strand.
ATCCAGCAGTACGTGCATCTATCCATCCACCCATTCATCTATTACCTATTAATCCAGAGACACAGCAACAAGTGAAAAAGTGATCTTCCTAGGTAGTACCTGAATATTTGCGAGGTCCAAAACACTGAGATAACAAAGTACAGAGGATCAGGGGTGGTGGCAAGTGATAAGGTAAAGTGCCCATCAGGGGAGAGAAAGCGTGAGAGAGGAAGGGTGTGAATTTCATGGAGTATTCAGGGATATTTTTCTGGAAAAGGTGTTGCATGCCATACACTGGAAGGCAAGGAAAGAGCACATTGAGCAAACCCCCTGAAAAACTGCACATTTAAGGAATAAGACACAGGAGTGGCAGAGACCTAACAGAGACTATGAATAGCAGAAGAATCAGTCAAACAAACGATGGGGCATTCTGAAAACAGGCCAATGATGACTACTGTCTCGTTCTGTAATGATGACGGAGGGAACCCTAGTAGTATAAAATAGGTGGATGGGCATGTGGGTGAATGGATCCATAGATGGATCAATTGATGGACAGTTGAATAATTGAATGGGTATGTAGATGGAGAGTTCGATTACAGTCGGCTCATTAAATAGGTAGAAGAATGGAAGGTAGATATGGAAATAGTTAAATAGGAAACAGACTGTGAGATTGTCTTTTTCTCAACATGCAAAATAGACTTGAGGGACGGATGCATGTGAGTTACAAATACTCTCTAAGCACACACATGTGACATACATCATGAAAAGACGTGTAGATTGATAGAACTGGGAACAAGGAAACTTGCTCTAGTTTGGAGGGCTAATCGGGAATTGTATGAGTGGGGAGAGGATGTCTAATCAAGAAGGGCAGAACATGGCAGAGCTGGCAGTAACAGGACTGCAAGGAACCAAAGATGCACCTGTCCGAGGGCAGAAGGAGTGTAGTCTGATCTTTGTCATGAATTCTCATTTCTGCCACTGATTAGGAGACTCACAAGGGTGGTCATGAAGATCTGGGATAAGAAGAGATGGGGTTGGGGATTTAGCTCAGTGGTAGAGCGCTTGCCTAGGAAGCGCAAGGCCCTGGGTTCGGTCCCCTGCTCCGAAAAAAAGAACAAAAACAAAAAAAAAAAAGAAGAAGAGATGACTGTGGATAAAATGAGAAGAATGCAGACATGGTGACACTAGGGGAACAACAAGGTCAGAGGCCCCAAACCAGAGAGATGGAATCTACTTCCTATGATTGAAAGAAACATTTACAAGACCATCTGTGATCATAAAGAGGATGAAGAGAAAGAAAGTAAAGTGGAGAGCTCTGGGAGCAGTCGAAGAACCTTATTAAATAAATAGATGTGTGTGCACATGCGTGTGTGTGTGTGTGTGTGTGTGTGCTTTGTCTGTGTGTGTGTGCCCATGTATATATATGCCTGTATATGTTCATGTAAGTGTATATGCACCTCTTTTTGCATGTGATGTTACTAGGTAATGTTAATAGCTCAAACAAGAGACTGATATAATTAGAAAATCCCCATTTTGGAAACCCAAGCAGCACTCCTGAAGTTGTCACAACATGATGACCCTATACTTAGTTCTTAAGTTCACTATCTATCTAGGAGTGCTTTTCATTGAGATGCCATTGCTGGAGTTATATAGAGATGAGAGCTCTGTGAAAAATCACCAAAAGACAGTCATCCCATAATGAAAAGCCTGGCACCAGGGCTCAAAATTGAAATTTGAATGCAAGTTTCAGAAGAGATGCTTACTCAAATCCCTAATCTCTGTGAGTCCCCATATGGTGCAATCCTGTTGGTATCATGGTGCTCAGGAAGATGGGCATCCCATAAAGACCATTTGCTGAGGGAGAGGCAGACATTCTCCATGGAGATGCACCTAGAGGATTTTTTCCCTGCTGCAAACCTCCTTTCACAGGCAAATCTTAAAGTCAATTTGGAAATGGAAATAACTGTTGGTTGCAGATTACCTGAAAACACTGTTACGTCAGAGACAAGACAGGACAAGACCCTGTAGTACCTCAGCAACTCAGAGTATGAGGCCAGCTCAAGACTTCATGGTAACAGCTTGGTTTGGTTTTGTCTTGTTTTACATCTAAGCACAAGAGGTTTTCTCTGGAATTAATTCTGACCCATAAGACAATTGTTACACCAGTTTGGTGGATGTCCTGGGGTGACTAAACATTAAAAGGTGATTCGTGTAGCAACGGGAATCTATCAGCAGCCTAGAGATGGAGGCAGATCCTTTTCATGTTTGTGAAGGTTAGGGCCCTCTTGGATAGAAATTATTGAGTAGGAGCCAGGACACAGGGAAAGTCTTCCTCGGTCACACTGTAGGGTTAGATCAGCATCCAACTTCCAACCCCAATTTGATCTTGAACCCAGGTGGCTAACTAATTTTAAGGCATTGTAGAGAGTATGCAAAGTATGGAGCCTTGTTATAAAATTATTAAGAACATGGAGCCCTGTGAAATTGTTGTTAGCGGAAGGGTTTGACATTTCCAAAGAACGGATGTTAACACTGCTTAGTTGATTGCTGTGCCTTAAGAATAAAAAGCAAGAGTGAGCCTGAGACACCACAGTGACCTATAATAAGTCTCAATGATATTACTATTATTGATTAAAGTGTGGGTAAGAGTCAGATGTGGCATAATCTAAGGACACAGAATCTAAAGTAACAAGACTTCAAATCTGAGGGATCTTTACCAGTAAGACCTGCCTCCGAAAGAAAGAAAGAAAGAAAGAAAGAAAGAAAGAAAGAAAGAAAGAAAGACAGACAAACTGTGAACATGGTTTCTTTTGTCTTGTTCTAACAAAATGGCAAATTGTGGTGCAAAGAGTTAGTGTTTGATTATATATTGTCTTGAGTCTGTTAAATTCCTGCATAGAAAATGAGGCAGGATGGTAATACACAGACACAACACACACAGACAAAACACACACACATACACACACACACACACACACACCAAACTTCAGAAGAATAAAGCTTTAGAAAGTGTATTCAGACAAAAAGAGTATGAGGTAACTGCCAGAAGCAGTCTACGTGTTGCAAAGGAAACACTGTTATCCTAGAGAGACAAAGGGCTTGGTCCTTAGAAGAATTCAGAATACAGAATTTCCAAGGAAAGCTGAACTGCTCTTAGTATGCCTCATCCTAGATGTATCATAGGCATGAGATGGCAGACCACCCAACTGTGGTTTATGACACATCCTTTGTGCCCAGTGTCACACCCATCCCAGGGTCAGTGGCCTGCAGTGGATGAATATGAACCTAAGAGCAAAGTCAACAGGATTTCACCCACAATGTCAGGAGTACATTTTAATCATCTACAGTGTGGCGGGGCTTCGTGTAGTGGTCCTGAACTATCCTTGGCCTGATGACTCTGAACAAGTTCAATACAAAGCTTATAAAGAAGACACAAAGAATATAGAGTGAAAGTACTAGAGAGAGAGAGAGAGAGAGAGAGAGAGAGAGAGAGAGAGAGAGAGGCACATAGGTTTAAGAAGGCTAGATTTTTTTTTGCCTGAAACAAATTCCATTCATTTATCGAGCCCTTCCAAAGCCCTACCCAAATATTTGCAGTTATATAAATATATGCATCTTGTCCTCTTTTTCTGTGTCTTAGTTCAACCCACTGACCTGCATGTCTTTGTGCTTTCCTTCAACATTAGGACAAAAAGTTCCATTTCTACTGGCCCACATGCATGTGGATTCTGTATTTCATGAACCCAACTTATTTTTTATCTGTAATAATCTATAATATTTATGGCTAGAAATAGGAGAATGACTGAAGTAAACATAAGCTTCTCTCTGTGTGTGCATTTGTGTGTTGTGTGTTTATTTCATTCACATTGCTTTCTCCCTCAAGTCTGAGATCCAAAAAGGCCCAGACAATATGTCTTTTTCTCTCACTCTTAAATCCTTAGCAGCACAGAAAATACATGTTAGCTTTTTTGTGAGAAAATAAATTAGGATATCAATCGGCTCCTTCTCCCAGTTAAGAATGGGCCACTGGCAATTTACCTGCTCTTATTCATACTATTGACAACAAAGTAAAAGCTTTTGATGAGAAGGAAAGTAGCATTATCATCCCATAATAACGCCAGAAGCCATTCTGGACAGATGGGGACACACTGGGCAGCCAGTGTTGTTCTTGGGTCTTAGGGTGACTCAGATCACCTACACATTAATGGGGGCTGATTTGTTCTCCAGTGATGTGTTTTTTCAAGGAAATTGTCAAGTTACATTGTTACCCTAAATAGAATATTACTAAAGTGCTTTAACCAAGCCAGCTGGAAATCCCGACATTCTATCCGTATAGTTATTTATGTACATATTTACAGCTGCCACCTGCCTGTAACTTGGCTGAGTCATAAAGTAGCATGGCTCCCCTGTTTCATTACACTCTAATAGTTTAGCAAAGCTGCATTGTGTCCTTCTTTCTTGACTAGCAATTGCTTTGCAGCCTCTTTTGAATGATGCTGTTTTGGTAACAGCATAACAATCTCTCTCCATGGTTGTAGTTTCTCTTGCCTTCTCTTTCCCCTTTCCCTCACCATGGTGTTTCCTCTACCCCATACCCAGATGGTAAAAATGGGACCCAGAAACCGTACCTATTCAGTCTAAATCGCTTAAATGAGCCCCTAGAAACCCCACTGAGTTAGACTGGATTAGAGAATTGGGAGGGGAACACGAGGACTGGCCAGTGATCTCCACAGAACCTGACACATATCTGACCCTGCCTCTTTGAGATGGGCAATAAATATATCTTTCCCAGAATGTTTTAATGCTCCTGCCACAGAAAGACAATGTAGGAACAATGCCAAAAACTCTATGAAAGGCAGGCAAACTTAAGTCCAATTGAAGGGAATGTTTGTAATTTAGTTGGATTAGAAAGTCTAGGCTACAAAGCCAATGGGGAGAGTGAGCTTCAAGCCTGTGTCTCCCATTCCAGGGAGAAAATGAAGTACTCTGGATAGTACTCTGAGTTCAGACTGTGGTCTCAAGTTCAAGTTTAAGGTGCATAGGAGAGTGAGTGCACCGAAGTCAGGCAAGAGAGGTGGTACAAGTACTACCTTCTTCCTCCTACTCCCCTGGGGGATCTCATGCAAAGGAAGGAATATTCCTATTCCACACAAAAAAGAAGCAGCATATGCAGATAATGCCTAAAGGACTCAATTGCATGTTAGGTGTGTATGTCCTCATCCTTAAAATTAGAAATCAGAAGACCACACCATCTCCACTGATATTCCATGCCCTAGGAAGATGCGTCCACCGTCCATTTTCCTCCTCCTTTAATACTTTAACCAGCTGTTACCCTGGCACAGCAGGCTTCTCTGTGTCACTTGAGGACTCCCAGATGTCTCTGAGGAGGACCTCTTATGGACCAAGTACTGTTTCATGGCACAGAGTCAGGACTTTAAATAATTTTATGAAAAACACACACACACACACACACACACACACACACACACACACACACACACACTACTGTTCCCCAGCTAAAAGTATCATTTTAATGAGTCAACAGTGAAAGTCTACTAGCCACCAACCTCTCTTCAGACTCAAAGGATGCACAGATCTCAGTCTAACAGGTATTAAATGTTTAATGTTAATGTTTCCTGCATACTAGGTAAGTGTTCTCCTTTAAGATGCATCTTCTCTCTTTTACAGTCACTTACACTGGCCTTCAAGTCACTCTGCAGCCCAGGCAGGATGTAAATTTGTATTCCTCCTGCCTCAGTTTCCAGAGGAGTTGAGATGACAGGGCAAGGCTACCAAGCCCCAGACCAGCCAATCTTTCATTATGAAATACCAGGACACCAATGAGTTAACAAGACGGCTCTAGGACCCCTCCAGTACAATAGTACAGGTAATGGCAGAATACATGTTGATGATATTTTGCAATTTAGGTCAGGTCGAACACAACCCATTCTTGCTGTTCCCAGAATGGCAAGATGGCCTCTAATAGATGAAAGTACTTATGTCAAGAATTCATTCTTTTTCAAAGCATCAATTAAGAATGGAGAGTGAATGTAAATATGTAATATAGATGAAAATCAGGGTCATACACTAGAAGTGCAGAATGGAGGTAGAGTCAAAAGTGCAGTTTGTAGCTGTGTCATAAGGTCAGCCATATCAGAAATAAGCTTCTTAGAGAAGTAGGTTATGGAAACAGAGAAGTTGAGCTTCACAGAGCACTTACAGAAAATGCTGGCATATTTTTCTTTGTATCTATATATCTATTATTTATCAATCATATATATATATATATACATATACACACACACAGGGAGGGAGAGGGAGAGGGAGAGGGAGGGAGAGAGGGAGGGAGGGAGGGAGGGAGAGAGAGAGAGAGAGAGAGAGAGAGAGAGAGAGATTTTATTATGTATCCCAGGCTAACCCCAAAGTCATGATGTTTCTCTCTTTTAGCTCCCTAATACTAGAGTTACAGTTTGGGGCAATGTGCTTCTCTACCACGCCTAGCTATGATTTCTTATTTTGCCTTCTCCTTTTTTGAGAGAATGTCGAATTATGTCCATCCTGCACTTTATTTAGTTAGATGTAGCCAGGTTGGAGAGATAGGCAAAGGTAAGTTTAGGATGGCAGGAGTGGATTTTGTTTACAAGCACAATGCTTCTAGTGTTTCTAGAATTACTGGGTGGGACTGCAGAACAGAGAGTCATGCTGAACTCCTAGATCAAACAGGATATGGACAAGCACACTCTGGCAGCCAATGAATCATAGGGTAAGGTGAGTGGCCTGGTGTGAGACTGTTTCTTGAGACTGTTGGGGCAACATCTGCTCAGCACTTAGTGGACATTTAAAACATCCTTCTTTCTTCCCAGTCTATCTTCCTTTCCAAACCTCACTGGGACATACTTCATTTATAGGTAAATGTGGGCAGGGAGGGAGAATGTGCTGGAAAATGCCTGTTGCTTTATCAAACAAGCATGGCCTTATTATGCTATACCTCTTGAACTTGGGAGATTAGGACCACATGCCTTTTCTCTTCCCAGATGACTTGGGTTAGGTAGCTCTCAAGTTGACAAACTCGAGTGACAAGAACTCAGTCACAGAGGGGCAGGATAAGGCCCACTTTCTTCTAAACTCACATGGGTTTAGGGGAGGCTCAATCCCTGGGCAAACATTCCGGGAGCATCGCTGGTTACTAAAAGCCCTATTTGTCACTGCCAGTGTTGTCTCCAACTCAGAGTTAATTAGTCATTTCACACAGCATCAGTGACAAGGAGTTAAGTCCCAGTTAACCCAGGCTTCAGAGAAGATGGAGTAGCAGAGGAAGAGAACCTGGCTCCAGAGGAAAAGTCCTCAGAACTGTTGTTGACTTGGCTGCTGTTGAGAAGAAGGAAAAAAGTCTTGACCCACGGGAATGGGCTTGGAAGGGAAAGATGTGAGGAGACAAACGAGGTTTCACTGGTGAAGCGGAATGGAAAATAAGCACCTCACAATCGGAAATGTTCAACAACCTGCTTTTGTAAATGAGGTCTGGACACAGGACTCATAAACAAGGTGGACTTGGGGGGAGGGTTGCTCATCTTTGGTTTGATTCAAACATTTCCCCAGGACAAAGCCTGAATCTCAGGAGATTAAAAGAACATTCTGCACATTCTAGGGTGGAGGCATTGTCAAGTCCAGCAATGGCAGCCATTTTCCCAAGAGGCCACCACTGTCATTTGATGCTGTATCAAGCTGATGAACTTACTCAATGCCCAAAAGCTACTCCTGCTTTTTAGATTTAGGGAAAATATTATGATCTCTGCTTTCATGTCTTCCAATGGTCAGTTAGCATGGTGCTGTGAAGACATGGGTGTCTCGAGAGGAAGGAGGAAGAAGTGAGGAATTCCATTGCAAATCAGGGAAGATAAGAGAGGCTCTGGCCATGTGGAAGCACACAACATGATGCTGTCCAATCATAATTCCCCTCTACTGCTCATTATTCACATCACTATTACTATTTAATTGATTTATTAAATTATTTAATTTATAGTTAAATAAATATTTATTTAATTCTGAAGTTGCTTTCTTTAATTCTGAGCCACCCAGACACATGCTTAACCCTTTATAAGAGAGCACTCGCCCTTCCCCAGGATACTCTTTAAACCTAGCATCCTTCAACAAGAAAACATGCCCTAGGGCAACAATGAACATTGTTTTTCATTATTTCTAAAAGAGAAAAAAAAACATTAAACACTTAACCATGGGAGTAGAGGATGTTTTTCTATCCTCCAGCCGCTATGGCAAGGTAGTTCTGAGATTCAGAATCCACCATACATGCTGGGCGGGACAGATCCACATCCCCAAATCAACTCAAGTAGTGAGAGTCTGGTCAGAAGAAATTCTGCAAAATGCTATTTTCTTAATGGTTTTCCTTGTGTTGCTTCCCCATACCTTTATTCCTGTTTCCATCCTCAGATGATGCCTATGGCATTCCTAATGTCTTTATTATTCTCTCCCAAGTTTAGAAACTACTGACTAGATATTTTATTTTATGAGAGAGAGAGAGAGAGAGAGAGAGAGAGAGAGAGAGAGAGAGAATATACATGTGTGTGAGGGACCACTCACAATTGTAGACATGTGGGAAGGCCAGAGATGGATGTGGGGGGTGTCTTTCCAGTGAGTTATGTACTTTATGTTTTGAGATATGATCTTTCATTAAACAGGGAAGTCACTGTTCTGAGTAGGGGGCTGTCCATCATATCCTACCTGCCTCTTCATGCCAGCAGTGGGGTTGTAGGTGTGCTTGGCCACACTTGGTTTCACATAGATGTTTGAGATTTCCATTCATGTCCCCATACTCATCAAACACTTTATTCACCGAGCCATCTTCCCAGACCCCTTTCTAACTAGTGTTTGTTTGTCTGTCTGTCTCTTTGTCTGTCTTCCTTCCTACCTTTCTCTTTTCTCTTTGTTTCTGTCGTGTGTGTGTGTGTGTGTGTGTGTGTGTGTGTGTGTGTGTGTGTTGGGACAAGGTCTCCCTATGTAGACTAGGCTGGTCTCTAACTCACAATCCTCCTGCCTAGCTCATCTGAGTGCTAGGATTCTAAGTGGATATCACCACCTTGCTCTACCACTAAGTCAATGCGCTCTGTGAGATAATGATCTCGTGCGTCCTTCCCCTTGCCAATCCTTCCTGAATTTCACAGATGGTCTCCATGTAGAGCCCAGGAAAGACGTGCCAGCACCCTGAAAACTAACAGTTACAGTCTGAACAGTAATCTCAGATAGCTTTAGTTGAGCAGTATATGCCTCACTCACCATGTGGCTTGTCCATGTCGGTTCCTGCTTAACCCTCTATGAACATGAGTGTGTTCGAGTCACTGCGAGCACGGAACACCCTGGCTATTGCCAGAGAGACACATAATAGCAAGTCTCTCTTGAAAATAAAGAGGGGTAGTTTTTATTCCAAACCAGAGGACCCCCCCCCCCCACCAGAAACATAGAAATCTGAAACTATGCATGTACTGCTATAGGGTGTTTGGAACTCTGTACATGGACTTTGTGTGTATCCCTTACTATGTACAATATCTTTGGTGAGGTCTTCTCTGAATTGGCCTCTCTAATAAAGCAGGAGAGGTTTTTCCTGGATAATTCCCAAGGACTTTAGTTTTTAAGAGGTACAAGTAAGTCAGCAAACGTACAATAAAGCCCACAGAATAGAGGTATGGAGAGAAATATGCAGATCTGTATTTCATTTTATAGCTACTCTTTGTGATGTGGGGTCTCATGTAGCCCAAGTTAGGCTTGAAACTGCTATGCAGCCAAGCATGGGTTTCAATGTATAATCCCTTGACTCTTCCTGTCATACAGTTTCTGCATTGCTGGGAGTCAAATCCAGAGCCTTGTACATGGTAGGCCACCTCTCTGCTAGCTGACATACACCCTCTGTGCAACTTGTATGACAGTTTGTGAGTAAAGTGGATTGCCAAACACACATCACAAACCACAGAATAATACTGTAAGAATATTTCTTATACAAACCAGGTTGCTGGGTTTTGTACCCCATAAAACTCAAGGGCTTTGATAGACTAGCACATGCTCCACAGAAATCATATAAGGAGAAAGAGAAAAGGAAGTCAAAGAAGGGTGGAGGTCTCATGATGCTGGGCCTATTAAATCGATTACATGATTAATCTGAAGGACAGCATGTGAGAGAGAGAAAGGAGACAGGAGTTCATGCCATGCCTTAGAGGCCGCTGATCAAGCATTTTCTGTAACCTTCTAAGCCACCAAGAAAATTGGCTTTTGGTAGATGAATCAAAGTGCAGCAATATATTTGTTGGCGGCTATTCATATTAGAAAAGAGAGGGGGAGGATTATGAAATCTCCAGTACCACTCAATCCCACAATTGACAGATATTAGAAAACATTATAAGCTTCTCTGCAGGAATAAAAAATGACATTTTAGCCTTGGTCAGACTTTTCTCTTCCAACAGAAGGGGAGAGCTTAGATTTTCATGTGAATAGGGATACCGACAGGGGTGGGGTAGTAGTGGATAGGATGTTAATTAAGGTGTTTGATGGAGTTTCCTTCCCAGTGCACCATGGGAAAAGTCTGTTACAAATCCCACGATGGTTCTGTCCGAGATCATTCATCAGGATGGCGGAAGTCATCCCCTTGATGGAATTTTAAGATGAATTCTTCGTGGAGCCATGGGCCAGGTCTTGAATCAGAAAGTAAATAAATAAATAAAATCATCCAGCCGTCCTGACCAAATTAGCTGATTTAGTGGGTGAGAACGGAGGGCTGAGGCCAAGGTTTCTATTAGCAACTAGGTCTTTCCCGTTCCGGTTGACAAGACGGACAACCGTCCACCCTCGTAAAAGATTCATGACCCCGACTTTGCACTCTCAACTGCTTGCTTTCTCATAAAAACCAGTGCAAATCCTATCAAAAATTTAGCAGAATCCCTGCCTCATCTGTTTAGGCCTGAAGCTAGTTGCAGGGACAACTCATTAGGGACAGGCTCATTAAAACCAGCCCTTGGGCAAAAGCAGTTTGCGGGGCCTCCTCATTTCAATTCAGTCTTACCTCTCTGGCCCAACCTCCTGCAGCCCTCAGACAAGAGGGCTTCTGAAGGTTTGCACAGTGCGCAGGTCCACTTGCAGAGTTGCAGGAACCAGAGCTCACCAAACGCTGCTCTTTACATCTGCCAAACACCATCTTTATCTTGTCCTTTTTATGCACTGGGAAGGCTGTTAAGGGAGATGGGGGAAGGGGTGGTCCAGGAAGCAGGGAGGGATCTAAAGGCTAGCCTCACCTGGGGTTGTGGAAAGTACCTGGCCTTGTGGAGGTCACAGAAGCCCTAAGGACCAAGCCTGCACTCTAGCCAAATGAAGGCCAAAAGGTAACTTCTTCTGGGTCCCCTTCCTGAGCCATGTGCAGCCCAGCTTTCAGACCCATGGGCTCCTGGTGCAGCTGCAACAGCCGGCCTAATGGATTCACTGCCAGGTGTTTTCTGTTATGTGCCAGGGACAGCACATCATTCTCTACATGAACTCATGTCTGTACTGAGAGACAGTTACTGGCATCCTTGGGTATGGAAAAGCATGAGAGACATAGATAAGAAAAATAAGCCCCAATTCAGACACAAAAACATCCAGCTAGCCACCATTGCTGGGCAAGGATTTTATTTATTTGTTTTGTTTTTGGTTTTGGTTTGTTCTGTTTTTTTGCAAGGGTGCAGGACAGACGTACAAATCTGATCACTGTGGTACCCGGTGTATAGCCAAGGTCAAGAAGGACCAGAGTGTGTTTGGAATGTGCACTGAGAAGCGTCTGGCTTGATGATACTTGTAGATGTCATAGATCTGGAGCAGGGACAAAAAAGTGGTCAAGATGCCCAATAAGCCAGAGAGTTACACAAGCAGAAATTTGTGTGTGTATGCTGTACGTGTGTATATAGGTACATTCGTGTGTATATATGTACAAAAGCATGTGTGTACATGTTCACATGAAGGCCATAGGTCAACCTTAGGAGTTATTAATCAGCAAAAGTTATTAATTAATGAATTAATTAAAAATCTTGATGTATTGTTTTTAGGAAGGGTCTCTCACTGGGGCCTTGGAGCTAGCTGATCCAGCTAGGTTACTTGGCCAGGGAGCCTTAGGGATCCTCCTATCTCTGCCTCTTCAGTGCAAACATCCTATGGCTGCTAATGTACTTGACTATACTTACGTGGGTACCAGGAACCAAACTCATGGTGTCCTGATGGCGTGGCAAGCTTCCCACTGAACCCTGTCTCAAGACATGAAGCCTGCTACTTCTTCAGTTTGCACGGAAGCCAGAAATGCTTTTGGCCTTTTCTTTTTCAGAAACTCTTTCGACATGGTTGTGCTATGTAGTCCAGGCTGCCAACATGGAACTCACTATGCATTGTATAGCATAGGCTGGTTTAATTCTCCAAACTCCTGACTCAGACCCCCAAACAGTGGGAATTTAGAGCCATACCACCATACCTACACCAAATTCAACTTTAATTCACCTTTTTCTCATAAGCATATTCTACTAATAATGCAAAGTACAGGGAAAAAGTGTAAACACATTTATAATACCACATGTGAAACTAGTACCAAACTGGGAGAGACTTAGCAGTCTTCCAATCCTGATGAATAGGTGAACCCCCAAGAGTGCCTTCTTCACTCTTGTGTAACAGGAGGGACAACAGGTGACAGGATCTCTTGGAAAAAAAGGCTGTGACTAATCATTTAAAAATAAATTTTATTAGATAAGTCTTATCATTTCCAAAAGCACTTACCCATCACAAATGGAACTAATATGCTAACAGCCCCAGCATTAGCAAAGCCCTTGATGCCAATTGTTCTTAAAACACAGATTATTAGCCTAATAGAGCTTCCGAAGGTGGGATTGCCAAGTCACGTGCATACAGCATAAATTCCCTAATGGAGTTCTTTCTTTGAGCGAGTGAGTAAGAGAGAGGAGAGGGGGAGGGAGAGGGAGAGGGCGATTGAGGTTGGTTTCCTATACAGACAATAAATGGGAGAATCTAGACTAAATTAAAGCTTGTGAGATATGTAACATGGAGCACTGCTTTCTCACTCTCTTCACAAGAGGACACAGGCAGAATTGACATTGGTTCCTGGGATGTGGCTGTAGCCCCTTGGAGAGGGATGTATAGGAGATATAGAATAAATAAATCAGTGGTAGAAAGGAGAAGACAAAGCCCTAAAACTTGTGCATCCTTCCTTCATCCTTCCCAGTTAAATAGAGCTGATCATATTTCAATATTCAGACATAGTTGATTCTGGACACACAGAATACACTCACTTAATTGAGTGTGTCCACCTGAGCTTTGTGTAGAACATGTAAAGCTCAAGGCAGATAAATAAGCAAGTAAGTAAGTGGATTAAATAGCACTCATCCCCAAATCCAAGGCCTGGAAAGTACAACGGGGTCTATGAATTCTGTTTTTCTATAATACTTATGATTAGCTGTCCCAATAGAGCCATTTACTGACTAAGTCTGGCTCTGACCGTCCACCTCTCTGACCTTCAACAAACCTTGTCTATGACCATGGGGAACTGGAAAGAAGCATGGCTATAGTAATAACTCTTGTACAACTGTGTCCAAAATACCCAACAGAAACAACTTAGGGTGGTAGGGTTGATTTGGACTCATGGTTTTAGAAATATCAGTCGGTGGTGACTAAGAGGGTTTGGGCTCACAGTTTTAGGGGTATCAGTCAGTTAAGAGGGTTTAGCAGTGAAGAGCATCACACATATTTGTAGTCAGGAAGTAGAGAGAGGAGCAGAAATGAGCAGAGACAAGATATTCCCAAGAATCTGCTCCCAGTGACCTATTTTATCACTGGGTTGTATCTGTACAAACTCTCTGTTAGTTCTGCCAGCTGAGGACTGACCATTCAGCCCGCATACCTTGTGAGAAGACCCTTCATTCTATCTCAACAGGACGGCCTAGGAACACTCTGCAATTGTTATACTATCAGTTCAGTATATCCACTCCCTGCACCAGAGCATTAATTTAGCATGTTCACTTTCCAGATCATGGTATGCCATAACGAAGACAGTACAACCCTCTGCTCTTTACTGGAGAGGTAACCAAACCCTGGTGGTTAACTTACATTCTTAAGACTTGAATAGTCTGTGGGTAAATGATGTTAGAGGCTACCGGCTTCTCTCAATGCCACAGTTTTTCTTCACTTTTAATGTGTTGTTGAATCCCTTCCCCACCCACGTTACTGCTAACATCCTACAAACTCCACTCAGCATGATGAGAGAGAAGAGCACAGATATGATGATGGATGCTCAGGAAAGAGTATACATAAGAAAATGTCACATCCAATAGCAAATCAGGTGTCGTCACAGAATGAGACAGCCACAGCACACAGCATGCCTTGAAAACATGTTATTTATTCCAGAAAAGGAAGGGGGTGGTTTTGGGAAGACTGAGCAGTTCAGGGAATCAGAAAACCCACAGTTTAAATATGGCATCCATATCCTTCTCATTTCTCCTTAGGGGAATTGCCTGCCATCTCAGTAGGGGTGAATTTTTAAGGATTAGAGATAGTATATAGGCTAAGTGGATAATTGAAGGCTGACAAAACTCATTCCTAGGACAATAATCGGAAGGAGATGTGTTGTGGGGCATAGAAAAGTGGAACAGAAGATTATGGAGGGTAAATTTGATCAAGCCATATTATATACGTGTTTGCAATTTTCAAGTAATAAATATATGCCACAATTAAAAAATACAAATGATTTGTCCTTTGTTATAGTGGATAGATATAAATTCCTCTGCATAAAACTATCTGAGAAACTTGTGGTTTTGTTGGACTTCTCCAGACACCCAGATTCATGACGGTCTGTGAAGCATTGAAGAGGAAATCGGACATAGGCACTGACGGTGCAGCACACTCAGGGTGAGCAGCACTCGACTCCTGCTTTCCTTCTACCAGAGCCATGAGTCCATGGGCTCCTGTAACCACAAAGTGGATGTGATGCAAACACATGGTAAGAGAGAATTACTGGGATGACAAGAACATCCTTTCCCCAGTGCCATGAATGGAACCCTGGGTGCATCCTGTGAGAACACACAGAGACCTCATCCTGGCTCAACCAAACAAAGTATGGGAACTTGGGCTGAACACCAGCCATCAATGGTGTGACCTGCCCTCGTTAAAGATTCCCTACAAACAGGTGCCTCTCACTGGGTTCACTTCTGAAATGGCTTTCTTTTTATTCCCAGGGACACATCAAGAGCTGAGGGAGGGGGTTCATGCAGTATAGATCAGTCGGTCATTGACAGAGCATCAGGCTTTGACAAGCTGCTTGGCTGGGTTGAAAGCCTAGGCTAGGCATGGGCCCGTCAAGGCTACACTATTGAATTATTGACAGGCGCTCACTGCGGTGCAAGAGGAGAGCAACCACAGCGTCAGCTCAATAAAGATGAAATGGAAACCCTCTCTGAAGCTGACTTTAGCACGTTAAAGGCGTTTTAATGGGCTGGTTTAAAATTCAGTAAGAGAATGCATTAGGCTGATTATATTTTCAATGGCTAAGTACAGACATGCACACAAGTTTGGGAATTGGAAGGGTTTACAAATGAGTGGGGAACCTGTCAGGGTGGATTACACCATTCTTCTAAGGGAAAGCAAGAAGCGGAGCATGTTCCGGCCCAATCTCAAGAGCTGTGATTTTCCTGCCTTGTCTCCCTCGTTTCCTCCTCCTTCCCACCCAGTACAGTGCTAATCTGGTGCTCTTGAGGATGCAGTCAAAGGAACCAGCTCCTCGTCCTGGTCACCTGGCCTCAAAAAACCCCTGCGCTGAAATACTTAGTAACTGTTTCATTTGGTTACTACCTTTCTCTCCCTCCAGCAAGAAAAGAATGATGGGGAGGTCCCCATCCTAGCATCTTATTGAAGGGGCTGGAGAACTCTCTATTCTCAATATCCCCTTGTTTAGCAAATTAATATTAACAATTCTGAATCTTCTTATGTAATCTTTTCTTCTTTAAATTTCCACCTGCCAAGATTTACTTGTATTTTAATAGCTGATGTCAGACAAGCAGCAAGCACTGAGTCTCATCCCAGGACTATAATTTTAAATACAATGAGACGCACATCAACTGTCGCATTGACATGCTAGAAAATTATTCCACGTGGACTTTTAAAGTGCATCCTAAAAGCTTCAAAGACCCAGCACATTTGAAAAGAATTTAAATTGATGATCGTGGTACTGCCTCTTTTTTTTTTAAAGCAATTTGTCTAATGTGACCCCATATTCATTTTTTTTTCTGACTTCTCTTCCAATGGGCTGCCTCCTGTCAAGTTGAGGCAAAGACCGGCATGCACATCTAAATCTGGGTTCATTTGCCTGCTGCAAGATTATCTTTGCCATGTCGAGCCGTACGAGTAAATCAAAGACGCTTCTCCAGGCTGCAGGAGTAGGCTAATCTCCAGACAAATATTTAGAAGGTAGCTTTGCCGACTCTGGCCTTAATCGTTTCCAACTGATTTGACTTATTCTAATTACAGCCTTTATGTTATAAAAGCCATTTTTATGTTGCCGGGGAGCAGTTTCATTGCAAAGACATGAAATTTTGCTGAGTTTTCCATTCCCATGTTGATTATGGGAACAGTACTCCGCAGCTCAGCTCTAATTAGAAAAACATACTGCGTGGAATGTCAGCAATGTTTAACGTTAATAACATGCCGACAGTGTCCTTTTGTCTCTGGTAACATCCTTCCCATAGTCTCACACCAAAAAGCTTCCTGCACACTGGGCTCAGGAAGGGGGACCCACTCATCCTGGGTTTGATGGGCAGGAACTCCTTTCCCACCTTTCTGCAGGAGCTGCATGTCTGAGGGAGAAGGATACCCGTATGATGTAGTGTAATGGGAAAGCATAAACACGAAAGCCTGCACCACTGAGGGTAGTGCATTTGCTTCACGGTTATGGACCTGGAAAATTCTAGCACTGCAGCATAAAGCTGGTGAAACAGTCCTGAGGTATATCAGCAGGTCCTGGGATCTGGGGCTTCTGGAGTTTCCTTTCCATGCCATGATAATTTAAAATGTACCAAGAATATGTCAGAAAGGAGATCAAATATTTTCCCCCATGTCTCACTGAGACTGGAGGGTCAGTGACCAGGAGTCATCCTCACAGGACTCTATGTCCCCCCACCCCTCAAAGTGCCTAGAGGAACAGAAAATGCGCTGTCATTGGCCAAGCTCCTTTTGTCCATTCCATGTATGTATAGACACCCTTTCAAGAAAACCAGCCATGTCTTCTCATTCTTTAAGCAAAGACTTCTGTAGAAACCTCCTTTCAATAGAGACAGCGAGGGATGCAACAGAGAGATTCAATCTGTCTGGAAAACGGAGAGAGTCAGTCTGTCAGAGAAGAAACAGCCCTCAGGACATGGGCAATGATCAGGATGAATATCATAGTTGCTAAATTGCTCTAAAAAATATGTACCACCTCCTTCACCTCTGTGGTCTTCTTATCCAAACAACACAGGAGCACCCTTAGCATCCATCCAATGGAGGGTGACCCTAGAAAACCCCAGGTGGTACTCCTCAAAACCACAATGATCATCACAAACAAGGAAGATCTGGAAGTCAGGAACAGTCCAGAGAAAAACCAAGGAGACAAGACAGGAAATGCAAGATAGAATCCCTGCATGGAGTAGGAAGAGGTAAAATGTAACGATGTTTGAAACATGGCTACATCAGTTAGCAACAGTAACACTGCTGGCTCTTTACAAAGGATAAATGCCCCTTACTGATATAAACGTGAGTTACCGTGGGCAAAGGCTGCACGGGAGACTGCGACCTGCAATACTGTCTTTGCCAGTGTTGTGTTACCCAAAAGCTAAAGATACCCGAAAGGCTGATTAGAAACAGTAGGCTTGATGGGCCTCTTAAGACAATTCCGGATGCAGTCCACTGAGTCAGGCTGATGGTGCTGCGCCCCCTAACTGTATTCCCAGGTTTATCTCCCTGCGCTCTTTCTATGTTGTGGTGCAATATCCTCTGGCAAGTGTATTCCTCCTTTCCACCAGGCTTTATTCCCTAACTACCTTGATGACATGCTCAGCCTGACCTCTCCAAGGACAGATTCGTTGGTGTTAGCCATGTTAGTTGGTAATGTCCCAATTAACAACTATCAATAACCTATGCCAGCTCCACTTGCAGCTGGAGTCATCAGCCATCATTTAACACTCATGTCTACCATCAGATACAAAACTCACGGACTTGTTGTCATGGACTCGGTCCATGTGGATCAATTACGGATCTTAAACTATGGTCTGGGGACCAGGTCAACTGACTCTTTGTCTCTTTGTGAGTAAGTGTTACTGGAACATCCTAACAATCATTTATTTATTTGTGTACCTGGCCGCTCTCACTTTCATGCAGCAGCATAGAGGAGCTGTAACAATGACCAGATCATTCAAACCAAAGTTATATTTGGTCCTCTGAAATATCTTGTGAAACCTAGCCAGAAACAGGGAAACCTATTCCTTTAAGAAGCTCCAACCCCAGACCCCTCAGTGGCTGCTATGGATGTAGTAGCTGAACCCACAAAGGCATTTTCTCCTGGATCCTAGATCCTTCAGGCCAGCCTGATGAGCTGGGTAGCAGAATTAATTTCACCCCTCCTCCAGGAGCCTATCACCCCATGTGAGCTACAACCCTCCCCTTCTTTGTGTTTAAAATAAGGACCTGAATTAAGAGAGGTAAATTTCCCTAGGGCTATATGCCTGCTTCAAGTAGTATTCCTAAAACAGACCTAATGTGTGGGGTGTTGCCAGGCTTCCCTACAGGCCTGGATATGCAGGAGCTGAGTCCCAAAGTTGAGCTAACCTTGATTCTTAGAAACCATGCTGGTTCTGACCCAGGCGTGTCCCCCACACACAGAACGCTCAGACATTCCAGGAGCTTTCAACAAACAAGGAAACCAAGACTGAAAGAAGTCAATTGAGTGACACCTGAACATCTGTCCATCCATCCATAGGGCAGCTTGGAGTTCAAATGAAGAGTCTGATCATAGAACTGAAATCCAATGCTTCATCATTCACCAAACAGCTGAGTTTGAGTTTAAAACCTTTTTAATTTATAGGTAAGTTGTTCGAAATATTCCCTTGAGTGAACTATGGCAACCTAGCCTTTAGAAAACCAAAACCCACCAGTTCCTCTCCAAACTTGGAATGGTTATGTGAAAAGACACAGATTAGAATACCTAGACTCACTCAGAGGGATATTATTAATCAAGACATATTTGAGCGTGCTGGACTCATCAGTTCTATAGCATTAGTGGAAAATCAGGAACAAATATTGGAGAATTCAGTTAGTCAATTACTTTTGAGCATAGACTCTAAAGAACTGAATTGGGGACAAAAGTCTCATAAGAGATGGACCTTGGCCAAGAAATTCTCAAGGATAATGGGGGAGAAAGTTAGTAGACAGATATGACTGCAGTATATGCTTTCCTGTATATTGCATTTGCTGATGAACTCTCTAATCTGCCAAAGGATGCCTATAGATATCAAAGCAATTGCAGGAGGGAGGGAAGGATGGAAAGAGGAAGTAAATTAGAGCCCTAAGAATGAGGTCTAGGAGATAAGCATAGTTTCCAACATCTATAATTCTAGAGTAGATATAAGAGGACCATGAGTTTGACGTTTGTATGAACTCCACAGCAAGACTCTTTTAGAATACACAACAGATAAACACCACTCTGCAAAGTAGAGTCTAGGGTAATGGGAAGTGGAGCATGCAGCCTTTATTCCATGACTGTCCTTTTCCTAAGAGTGAAGATGTCACCGTCCTCAAGAGAAATACCACCGTAGCCACCCACCTCATGTGCTGCATTTTCAGGACACCTTTGGCCTATCTTCTCATTGCCTACCCACAGTAGAGACTTCTGGCTGGCCTGTTGTGTGTTGCACTGAACTGGGTTCTGAGAGTTCAACACAAGAAAGACAGATTGTCTTGTGGACACCTGAAACTTCTGGTAAAGAAGTTTTGTGGGGTAGCAGACAAAAACATGGAGAACATGCATGAAGACTTCAGACCACTGTAAGATTATAAAGGAAACATCTAAGACCTCAGTAGAGGGAAGAAGAGCTGCTTGCTGACCTTTAAAGGGTGGGCCTGAAAAGGCTACTAGGAATAGGGTGAAAGGAGAAGGTGTATGAAGATCTCCAGAGAAAGACAGAACCCCCTACACCCCAAAATGTCAGGCAGGCTGAGAATAGGCAAATGCAATGCTGAGGTGTGGTTTCCTACCAAGCCCTCTTTTCCTGTGACTCCAATGCAGAAGAAAATACTCATGCTATTCTTTTAGTGAAAGAGACCCCAGACAAAGCAACCCCTCCTTCAGTTTCCCTGAAGTTCCCAAAGGGGCTCCTCTCCACTGCCAAACACTGTTGTACAATTGTGAATATCACAGGATACAACAAATAAAACAGCATAGTCCTCTGATGCACTGAAATTTTGCAAAGAAGCAAGTGTGAGTAGAACAACTGGTTGGGGACGGGCAGAAGCAGTGCAGGGTCACCACTGTTGCTTACTCATGCTGCCTACTTACAACAGAACATTACAAAGATGGTCAGGACTGAGCTTCAGAGCAAGGAAACGATCTGCCCTCCAGGCAAACCCAAACAAATAAAACGCTCACATATAGTTGTACAAACACTCAGATATTGGGTTTTTTTGTTTTTTTTCTGATTCCAACATCTGATCTTTACCATTAGATACCTATTCTCATAACTCACGCTGACTTCCGCAAGACTGGTTAATGTGTTTTTTTAAGCATTTGTGTGGTGTGACTCTGCTAAATCCATCCAACAGGAGGTGTAGGAAAAATGATGTGCATCTTTGACTTTGTTGTATCATGTCCATTTTGTTTGGAGACAAGGCATTTCTAACCCAGACTAACCTGACATGGACACACTCTCGCCTCTGCTTGTCAACTGCTGGGATAATAAGAGTGCATGGCCAGTGTCTGCCTAAGAGAAATAAAACTAATGGAGGGGATCAAGATGGTATGGAGAAAGATATAGGAATAGTTTGATGGCGCCATCAGCTAAGGATCTACAAGGAGCTACGGGATTTGGACTTGAAGTAATAGCCATTGCAGATGGGTCTCCCCCTGAAGAGGGGACACTTCAGCTGAAACTTAAGAAATGAGTGAGAACATTCCAGAAGAGCGAGGGAGAAACAGTACATTTGGAGAACACAGGCAGAAATGTTTTTGGCACATCTTGAGCAAAGGGAAGGAGACATGGAATAGACTGTATGGACAGACCAGTAAGGTAGTCCCGTGTCAAGCAAAGACCCAGCCTGTGCATGCCCATCTGTGCCTCAGCCTGGCTCTCTGGATGCAGAGTCACCAACATCTGGGAGTTTGTTGGAGTGCAAACTTTCTTCGTTTCACCCAAGACCGTCTGAGTTTACCTTCTGAGTTTCTATGCTAGTCAACACTAAGATTCCCTGGGCCACTCCTTCATCTGCTTGCTTCAACTCACAGGACAGGAGTGTGCAAATCCAGAGACTATTTGGCTCAGGATTCTGAGATGTGGTCCATTCACCATGCTTCTTTGCAGAGGGAAAATATTAGCCAGGGGACCAATGGAGCCCCCTCTGCCCCAGTGATAGAGTGTGCTTGCTTTGCTGGGACCTATCTGGCTGTATTAAAGAGAAAGGTCTCTTTTCTCTCTGTTTATGTTCTACTGCACAGGGAACCAGAAAACAGCTTAAAACTCAAGCTGGTGTTTGAAAACTCCCATTGGCTAAAGGAGCTGGTGGGGTGGCCGGTTAATGGTTAGATGGGCCTGGCTTGAGTAAGGTGCACACCACGTCCTGGAGCAGATATGAAGTGGAGACTCAGAACTCCTCTCCAATCACCTCTTGTTAGCAGCGGAGGTAGGCAAATTGCTAGAGAGGATTAAGTGGAGGGACAATGCTTGGATCACTGTCAAGCAGAGAAAAGACTCAATTTGTGGTAATCATGTCTCTGTAATCACTTCTGTAAGAGGTCTTTGTGGCTGTGCTTGCCTTCCCAAGGTGTGGACCCAGACCAGGCAATGGTAGACAAATGGCAGTAGGCTGGCTTTTCCTTGAGCATATTAAAATGATTATTCCCCTCCATGAGATAAGCCCGGCTATTAACAGGACTTTGCCTCCACAGGTCTCTCTCCCCACATCTGAGGCTCAGACTTTCCATAAACAGTTGAACATCACTGTGAACAAACAACTGATCTGATCTCTGTAAACACAGGAGAACCTAGAAGGAAGCTATGGTCTGTCAGGGGAAGGGCTACACCTCTTCTGTATCTGTATAAGTTGTGTGTGAAATAGAAACAAAACAAGGGTGTGTTTTAAAAACCACAAAGTAGTGCCTGGGGTAGGAGATACATCTTGTCCCAATTCATGAGAGGCATCTTTAAAGATGGACAAGGGTCTTTTCCTACCATATAGAACACCTGCCCAGGCTGTGTATTCAGGTTGCTTTCCAAAGGCCCTGACCAGGCCTCTGCAAGCTTTTGTTTTCCAACCCCTATATGGAGGAGTTTGGTAACAGAGTGGAGGGGAGCCCAGGTTACCAGGAAGAAACATTAGACGACTTTGAAACAAAGGAAGAGTGCAGGGTTGAGATGGTATTTAAAGCCCAGATGTGATTCACTCTGCAACCAATGTAATTTTAGGTCCTTGAGAGATGAGCCCCTCTGCCTTGATCTTTTTCAAGTACAAAATAGGCTTCAAGCTGGTTTCCTTTACAAGAATCAGGGGGAAGAAGGGCTAGGAGAGAGAGAGAGAGAAAATAAGAGGAGCCGAACTCTCATGATCTTAAAAGTAAGATGGACTGTCTCTCAGCACAAATGATGGTTTCTCTCTGGAAGGTTTATAAACAGTCGCAGTGAAAGTAATCCCAGACCCCCTAATCTGGGCAATCCTGTGTCACTAACCCACATTTTTTAAGACAAAGAAGTAGGCACTATGGGAATTTTAGCATGCCATTTATACAATAAAAATGATCATTTGAGCTAGCGAACTGCCCCAGTGGGCAATGATGTCTGCTGATGAGCTTAATGACTTGTGTTGATCCCTGGGACCCACACAGTAGAGAACCCCCACAAAGTAACCTCTGACTACCACCTCACATGCACTGTGTCCTCCTCCTCCCAACAAAAGAAGCAAAGCAAAATCAATAAAAATACAATAAAATGAATGCTAAAAAACATTCTTTAAAACATAAGTGCCATACTTCAACTGCCCGATTATTTCTTCTCAAAGTGTGTGTGTTTGCATGTGTGTGTGTGTACATGTGTGTGAATACATATGTATATATGTATATGAATGTGTATAGATATAGATAGATAGGTGCCTTTCTTCAAAATAACATTAACAGAAAGTCAGCCCTCACTACAGGTATATTAAAAGTATTTTTGTTTCAGAATAATCGTTCCCGAGAAGCATATTGTACTGTACTAACTGCGGCCTCCAACATATTTAGACTTTATGCCCAAATTTCTGAGCATCCTACCTGCCTTATTTGATAGTCAGTTTTCATGCTCCCCTCTTTAATTTCATCTCTCAGTGGGCCATCCATTAAAAGGAAATCATACCTGTTACTCCTAAAGGAAGAGCTAGAACCTGAGTCAAGAGTTAGCCAGGGATCTCATGTAAAGACTCTGCTAATGCCAAGTGGCCACTCATTTGCTTGTGTTAGCTCTGAACAGGCAGAGGGAGAATGTTGCCCTGCTTCACATGAGCCTGCCTGCCTTCCTTTCTTTCTTTCTTTCTTTCTTTCTTTCTTTCTTTCTTTCTTTCTTTCTTTCTTCCTTCCTTCCTCCCTCCCTCCCTCTCTCTCTCTCTCTCTCTCTCTCTCTCTCTCTCTCTCTCTCTCTCTCTCTCTCTCTCTCTTCTTTTCCTCTCCTGGGTGATGTAGACAGAGGCACTGGACAGACAAGCAGTGTTCACCTTGTGAGTGACTGTTACATAAGCAAACCCTTACCCCTTACCACATCCCTCAACACACAGTTAAACCTCAGTTACACAAGGGGAACTCATGCTTCATTTCTTTGTGCTTTTTTCCCCCTTTTAATGGGAAAAAAATAGAAATATTGCGGTTCCTGAGAATTCACTGAATTTTCAAACATTTTATCTACAGGTAAGGACACACACACACACACACACACACACACACACACACACACACACAAACATGTCCAACAGATAATCAACTTAGGAGATGATTTTTTTCTGCCTTGCACTGGTTATATCAATGAAGAAAAAACTGTGTCAAATTCCTTCAGTTCTATCCTCTAGGTTTCTACAGTTTTAAGGATTTTTATTTAAAAAGATTTCTTAGGGCCCCCACCCCCCCAAAAAAATACAAAATACAAAAAAAAAAAAACAACAACAACAACAACAAAAAAAAAAAAAAACAACACCATCAAAAACCCAAGTTTTCCTTAAGAAGTGTGCTCTGTGCTGGTAAAAGCAGCCTGTGGGACCCATCCCGATCTTTGCTAATTATCCTGATTTCCTAGAAGACAGGGAAGAAAGCAAGCCTTTGGGGAAACGGAGAGAGCTAGAGCCACCTAAGGCTGCGTGGAATGTGGGAAGGAAGAAGTTCTGCCTCTTCTCCTACTGCTGCTCCACAGACCTGCCACATGAGCAGGTCAGCAAATCAGAGACTCCCCCAGGCCCCCCTTAATAGACGCCACAACCACACAAGAAGCTGAGCCACATGGTCTGTCCAGCTGTCCCCAGTCAGCACCAAGCACTCCTTTCCTTCGGGAGCACGAACGTAAAACAGCCCAAGGGAACAGCGGCTGATGGAAGTTTTGGTACAAAGTACCCCACATCTCTCAAGGCTCCGAGGAAGCCTCCAAACTCCCCATTACCCCACTCCTCAAATCCAGTGTCAGGTGAAACTCAGTCACCCCAAGTATCTCTGAGTAACAGCAGCTATGCAATTACCTGCTGCGATTCCTTTTTCTTTCCTCTTTCTGTCTTTTTGCACGGTTCACTCTTGGTGTGCAGAGCTGGCAAGAGGAGCTGTGACTACTTAAGAAAGAGGTCAGATTTCTCTATGTGGCACCTGGATCGGGGTCGGGGACAGTTATTCACTAACTAGCCTTGCTTTGTAAGGCGCCCCTAACAAAAGGCCAAAATCGAATATCGAATACAGAAGAATCTCTCTCTCTCTCTCTCTCTCTCTCTCTCTCTCTCTCTCTCTCTCTCTCTCTCTCTCTCTCTCTCTCTCTCTCCTAGAACCAGAGTCCCCGGTGGAAAAAATACACTCACCCCAAGTATGAAGCAAGCAGGCACAAAGTTGAGTGGCCGGTGGCAGTGTTACGTGCTAAAGATTAGCTAGCTCCATGGGCAAGAGGATGGGCTACAGGAGGGAAAAGGAGGAATGGCCAGGATTTGCAAAGGGCAAAGAAAAAGCAAACAGGCAGAGGAAAAGCATCAGAAGTATGTACAAGAAAAAAAATAAGGCAAAGAGGACGGGAAATTAATAATCCAACAAGCAGGATGTCTCTGTGTTATTAATCACATTGCCACAGAGAGACGCCGAGGAGCCCAGAGCTGCACATGGAAGGGGAGGGGTTTGCATGCCATTGGTTGCCTCTCCTCACTCCTATACATCTCAGCCAATCCTCCCTGTGCCTTAAGGTACAGATAGATCTGCGCTGCAGTTACAAACCACTGGAAGATGAGAAATCACGCTCTGTAGGGCGAGGCTGTGCTCGGTCCAGTTAATGCACTATAAACTTTATTTGAGCTGACTTCTCCCTGGATCCCCCAGTGACGGGGTCAGGGGTGCAAGCAATTCCACCCCAAATCATGCCATAATCGAATTGCTGCCTATTTCCCGAACCTATAATGAAAAAGGCAACCGAAATAATGCCGGTAATGTTGGCGGTCTCCCTTGCCTGTCCGACGCTATTACCTGCGAATGCCTGCCGCCATTTCCTGGGTACTCTAACAATGAATATATTTCACAGCTCACTGGCTCTCCTGCGTGGGTGGCGTGGTATAGACACCTACATGATAGGAAAAGAAATCTAAGACAATAAGGCTGTGTCTGAAGGCTGAGCCTGGCAGCCCACGAGGGAGGAGAGGGGACTTTTATCCAAGAGGCAGGCACACACACATATGCACGCACGCTCACACAGGCACACACAGGCACACACAGAGATGCACACAAGCAGAAAGACAGCGCAGTTCAGAGGCACAGCTGAAGCTAACACCAACTTGATTTCTCTTTGTCTCTTTAAGTCCCAGACATCACCTGCGGCATAATAACTTAAGAGTCTGATTCCTTTATCAAACTCAGACAGTTTAGATGCTCTGCTCCAGTCTCTGAAGAAAATAAGACAGACACAGCTTTAGGGTCAGGGTAAAATAACATATGTGCGTACTTTACCTATAAATGCCCTTAGAGTCTTCAATTGCCCTTCAAAACATTGTTTTGTTTTGTTTTTAAATCAAAATCCACTATTTACATGTCCTTGAAAGTATAATTCCACACACCCATGGTATTTTACTCCTCAAGAAAGTGCTGGTGAGAGCGGAATGTAAAGGTTCAGAGACTCAGGGCTACAAAAGGCCCAGTGCCCAGGTGTTATTTGTACCACTGCCTACGCGCAGAGGCTGTCCTCAGGCCGGTGGAAAGCTGGAGCTTGACTCTGGGTGTGCTTGAAATCTCTGGAACCTTAAGACTCCGGCAGGCTAGCAGCCCTTGCTTCTGTCTACAGTGTGTAGATTCTGGTCACTCCAAGCAGTTATTTCAAAATTGTCCAATGTCAGACTCCCTGCCTTGTAAACCTTGGCCATGCCAGGAAATGTCACCATGCCCATCCCCTGATCAGAACATACACAAACTCTGACTTAACACTGGAGAAAGGTGTGCTTGTGGTCCCCGAATCTATATCGTCAGCTCTCAGGAAAGCAGTAACTAGGCTAACCGGAAACACAGATGACAAATGCCTGTGACGCAAGAGTCTTTAACAAGACCTGTTTCAAAACTAAGTATCACACACACACACACACACACACACACACACACACACACACACACACACACTAAATCATTCGTAATAATACACACATGTCTAGTTTCTTTTTTATTTTATTTTTCATCTCCCGTTTTAACATAGGAACCCCTGTCTTACAATTTTTACAACACCAGTTCAAAGGAGTCACCTTCTTTGTCTTCACCGTTTCCTTACATAAAACACCAGTGTGGGTTGTCACATTCAGTGGCAAGTCCAGGCAGCAGCCAGGTGAGAGAGCCCTGGCGAGATTGGTCAGGCATAGCTCACCCTTTCCCAGCCTCTGGCATATAAAGCATGAAGTAAAGGGAAAAATATCACATTTTAAAAAAAAAAAGACATGTAGGGGGCATGCTGACACTCGCAGACAAAGAATACTTTAAAATACTCAGTACTGTGGGCTATAGAGACCAGATCTTATAAGAAAAAAAATCAATATAAGAAAAAAAATGCTCTGGATGTAATTGAAGTCACACATTTGTACACGACTTCTGCTATACACCCAATTACTGCTATTTATCAAAGAGTAGACAACATTGAAACCAGTAGCATGAAAAACAAATTTTACTAAGTCAGAGGGAAAAAAATCATCAGAAAGGAAGGGGGTACAAATAATAAATAATTCAATATTCTTGAGAAAATCTCTTGCAGAAAGGCCTGGTTGATTCAAACATCAGACGTGCGTCTGACAAGAGACGTATCGATTCAGACGATTCTATCATTATTCCGGCCAGAGTCCTTCACAGAAGCTGTTCTCTTTGCTCCTGTTTTTATTGCTGTAACCAACAGACCTCCTCCACATACCTCCAGCTCTTTGAACCGGTATTCCTTACACCTTCTGTCCTAAGCCTAAGAGGAAGGCAATAAAACATCCAGGGTCTGCTTGCAGGAGGCATGGGTTCCTCTGCCCTAAAATCTAACAGGATGAGAGTCTGGTGACAATCTGCTGGGATTTCAGGACTCTGTGGAGGGAGTCCTGGAAGAGCCGCATCTGTGTAATTACCAAGGCAGAATATTTAGATTCCAGGGAGAGCGCACATCCCCAACCGATCAGACTCACATCTAACAAAGAGTTGTCCAACAGCGAACAAGAAGAGTGAGAGTAAATACACTCATATTACATTAGGAGCTCTGAACAGAAAACTGTCAGCCTCTGATGGTAATGATCTCATACCCTGCTCCCCAAACTGTACTGGATCTTCCAATAAAAATAATAGAAAGGAAAAATAAAATAAAATAAAATGGGAGGGGCACAAGAAAGAAATGGAAAGATCCTTTTAGGTCAGTGTAGATCAGTAAAATACAGTGGTATAATTAGAGGAGGAAAAAATACCTCCATTAGCATTTTGCATAAAGCAGAGCTATTTTTCCTATGTTCGATGTGTTAATTACTAGCAGATAGGAGGTGCCACTGAAAATTAACAGTCTTACAGAGGCACAGGAGGTAAACAGATAAGGCAGAAGCCACTGGAAGGTCAGGAAAGCAAGTCAATTTTGAAGAAAGATAAAAGAATCTTCACTTCTGTGCTGGTGGAGAAGAGGACAGGGCAGCAGGCCCTGTTAGACATGGTTAATTAGGCAAGGATTCCAAGCTTGTACTGGGTGCAGCATTTGCCATGGTAATCAGGCGTATTATTCAAATGTGCAGGAAAACAAAAGGCTGGGAGAGCCTGACAAGACACATTATAGTTGGCCCCATTCAGAGCTGCTGTGTGTATCAAGTTCTTCACAGAGTGAACTGGGTGCACCGCTCAACACTGAAGAGTAGAGGATCCCCTTAAATTTAGATCCCTGAACTGAGCAGGAGCAAGATTCCCAAGACAAAATATCACAAGTCTGGATTTGCTGCCGAGCTAGAGAATCATTGCAGAAAAGAGAAGAGAAGCATCAGGTTGTGGGGACAAGTCTTATTCCAATGCTTAAAAATAAAATAATTCCTAGGGAATGAGGAGTTGGTTCCGTGGGTAGAGCACTTGCAACATAGCAAAGGAGCCTGAGTTTGATTCCTGGAGAAACCTATGTAAAAAGTGTGTGCTGTAATCTCACCTCTGCAGAGGTAGAGATATGGGGAACCCTGGGGCTTATAGGCCAGCTGGTCTAGGTCAATTAGAGTGACGTAGGGTTAGTAAATTAAAAGATGATGAACAACTGAGGAAGATGAATGAAGTTCACCTATGGTCTCTACACACAACACATATGTCTACACAGGTGCACATACACAAAAAAAAATCAAACAAGCAGTGAAAAAAGGCAGCGCTTAGCTGGTGAAGAGTTCTAGCGGTTTCTGTGTCTGAGTTTATAGGAAGAGAAGATGTGAAAGGGAGGAGAAATGCAGAGAAGGTGGGAGACAGAGGAAAATGTAGGGAAAGAGGGATAGATGGAGGGAGGGAGGAAGGGAGGGAGAGAGAGAGAGATAGAGAGAGAGAATGACTGACTATTTCATATAAGCTCTAAAACTATAGTGTAACACAAGAACCATCTTTCTTTATACTTTGGAAAAGGTAGAGACAAAAGTTTCCATATTCAATATTCAATCTGATTAAATAAGATTCTAGAGCAAAGAGCAGGACAGCCCACTGTTGTCCTGGCCTTTTGAGCCAAGCAAGTTTGTTGTGATACAGGCAATGACTGCAATAGCTTCAGATGCAAAATCAAATGGTAAAAGGTTAGAGCTGGACATACGTGTAACATGTTGTCTTTTCATTGAATCCTGCCTACACCCCTAAAGAGAATCAGACAAAAGAGTACTAAACACAGAGAGATTAGGGGTGAAGCCAAAGCTGTCAATCTCGGATTCCAGAAGATCCCCCACCCTGTAAAATTCACATATTAGGCCCCAACCTAAGACAGATAAATAGCAACCTCACCTGACCCTGAGAACCTGCTTTCCTTTGGAGAAACACCTTCAGGTAACTTTCCAAACTGTGTGGGGAATGGAGCTACTAGGGTAGAAAGACAGTTGTTTGGTTCCACAGGCCCTGTGTTCAGGTATTTAATCAATGGTCTAACTGGGACATTTATAACCCTAGCTATTTAAAGAGGCTGAGGCAGGAGGATCATAAATTCAAAGTCAGTCTGAACACCTTAAGATACAATTTTGTCTCCAAAACCAATATCCTACCATCAGGAGAAGAAAACATGTATTTGTATTCAACATGTATAGACCTATTCTTTGTGACAGTCCAGTACAAGCATTACTTAGATTACACTGGGGACAAGTAGAGATAGATGACTGAAGGCTCCATGGAGAGGACATGCTACTTTATACAGTGCCATGGAGTGTTTCCAAATTTAGTTATGGGATTGGCCCAGAGCCAGTCCATCCCAATGCTCCGAGATGGCTGCATTGATAATTCATCAAAGCCTGTTCTCTCTACTGTAGGCTCTGTGTGGTTAAAGGATCCATTCTGCCTATGAGAGGGAGGTGAAAAAACATCTTGGCCCCCAAGATTCAAATATGAGTTGGTAATCTCATGAGGAATTCCCATCAGAGGACATAGGACCAGAATAGAATACAAAGAGCAGTGTGTGAGGGGTGTGTGCATGTACAGAGGGTGACAGAACAACTAAAGGACATGGTGGAGTGCAGGAGAGACTGAGCTCTGTCCCTGGACCATCTTATAGGGAGAGAAGGAAGGAAGAGAAGAAGAAAGAGAGGAGAAGGGAGGGAAAAGAGAGAGGAAGAGAGGGGGAGAAATGGGGAAGGGAAGAAGAAGTGAGGAGAGGCACACAGACAGAGACAGACAGACCGAAGCATAGGCAGAGACAAATCCAGGGAACTCTCTACATGCTATTCTGGAAGCAATAATCCTGTAGAGATGGATAGTGTTCCTGTTATGGAACCAAGGCAGGGGCATTCCGGAAGTAGAACTATCCAGTGTATAGAGAGTGGCATCCATTACAGGAAACAACATGCACTCCAAAGTGGTCAGGGTAGCCATGAAGATGAACATCTAAAGTCGGAGTCACAGGATGGTAGACAGCAGTACATTAAAGATGCATGCCTTGCTTGTGGTACTGCAGGTACTAAGACAAGATGTTACCTCAAGAGCAACGGGGTCATGGTGCTTTGAGACCATCTCTTTTTATGTCTCACAGTTGGAACAAGCCTTCCCTCAGTTCTAATGCCACAAGGTCCCAAGAGAAGATTTCCTACATGTGAGGCCTTGAGTAAGTCATTTCTTTATGCCCCAGCTTGGATAATCATTGTGTCTCTTCTGAAGCAGGGGATAACAGGTTCTGTGCATTTGGACCGCTTGTTGGCATTTCACAGGGGTTCCACATCACTGTGTTTTATTGTTTTGTTTTGTTTTTTAGCAGTGTCATCATTTCTACTTTTATACAAAAAGTGTTCAAACAGGACTGAAGATGAGGTTCACTGACCACATAAGCCTGAGAATGTGTTTGAGTCCCCTGAACCCATAGAAAAGCCACACTGTCACCCACTGTGTCTCGGACACCACTGGATGGACCCAGATCCCCTTCCTCTGTTCTTCTTTCTTAACAATTAGCAGGGCTTGGGGGGTGTCTCCGGGGTGCACCATCCCATCAGTTAAGTACTACAGGAAGGGACAATGGGGAATAAAAGTATCTATTCTGATCAAATTAACTGGACACGGATCAATAGGGAGCCTAAGCATGTCCGTAAGCTAAGAGTCTGTGGATTCCCGGTACTGAGTCGTCTGAGAACGAGAGAGCAGGAGAGTGAGCGGGGAATAATATCTGCTTCCTCGGCACAGAGATTTCCTTTTATTGAATCTGTCACTTCCCATTTCAGTTAACAAAGTGCAGCAGAGAGCTCATAGCTGAGCAATATTACAGCTCCACGGAATACGAAGCACGGGCAATTGTTTCACATTGGGGGTTTAATAGGACAGAAAGGGCAAGGAGAGAAGAAAGAGAGCTGGGGGACTCTGTTCCTCAGAGGGGAGACAGGAAGCAGCCACGTTTCACTTCCTTTCTTCCTGTTTGAAGTCACTGCTGGCCCAAGACTCAGAGCAAGCATTTACCAAATGGCCAGGTTTTTTTCTAGGAACATGCATGAAAGGCAGTGCTACCGTCTTCCACTGTACAGCAGTGGCTTTGGGCATTTTGTTTTGTTTTATGAGACAGGGCCCCTCACTCTAGCCCTGGCCAGCTTTGAACTCAATATGTTGACCAGGCTGCCCCTTGAAAGAACAAGAGATCTGTTTGCTTCTGCCTTTGCCTCCAAAAGGCTTGAGATTAAAGGTATGTGCCCATGACACCCTCTATGTGCCCACAACACCCTCGTTGGGGAGATGGTTTTTGTTACTGTTGCTTTGTTGGTTTGAGACAAGCTTTCTCTGTGTAACCCTGGCTGGTTGAAACTCACTCTGTAGACCAGGCTGGCCTGGAAGTCAGAGCATCTGCCTCCTAAGTGCTGGGATTAAAGGCATGTGCCATCACTGCCCAGCTTGTTGTTTTGTTTGTTTGTTTGTTTGTTTGTTTTTAATGCAGTAATTTCTTCTATTTTCCAATAGTGCAACCATAACAGTAGTTGCTGGATACATGAGGAATCTGGCCTTTCCTTACCTCTTGAAATTGAATTCATGTTCTTTGACTGAGCATGGTATTTATGAAAGACAAGACACTGTTTCTTTACAACTCTAGCTATCTCAAACACTCCAGCGTGTCAACCCAAATCAAACACCTAGAAAACAGCCATGCCACGTGTGGACACCACAGCCCATATTGATTCTACAGCATATTTCTGCCTGACTATCCAGTGAGGTTCCTACCTCTTGTTTCTTAGAGCTGCACTACTCAAGCACATGGCTCACGGCGACCCTCTACATATATGTTTTCAACCAGAGTTCAACTGGCAAGCAGCCAAACGTCTATTAATCTTGAACTACTGATAGTTGCTGGCACCCAGCATGGACATCACAT
The DNA here is from genome assembly GCF_021556685.1 of Rattus norvegicus. NCBI lineage: Eukaryota > Metazoa > Chordata > Mammalia > Rodentia > Muridae > Rattus > Rattus norvegicus. The sequence continues at coordinate 14,366,796 of NC_141543.1, forward strand.
TAGAATCATCTAAAAACTTTAAACTCCCAGATACCCAGACCCCTCTCAGTGGAGTAGACCATATAGCTAAATCTGTAAGGCAATGGGCATAGCAACAGTACAAACAAGTAAACTGATAACAAAAGAGCGAGGTCTTTAAGAAAATCATGAAGACAGCGCTAGTGCGACCAAGAACTTCCAACAGAGCAGAGTTTGTAGGATACAGGGGAGGTAAGGCAACACCCCTTGGGTACTATTGAATCTTTGGGTGGGGGTTTATCTGCTTTATAATGTGAAGATGGTACACTGTCACAGAGATGAAAGATAATATTTGATAACTAAAGAGAACTATGTTTTGGATAATGTGGACCCTCAACCAACACAAAGCTGCTGCACTGGCTGATACCTTAAAGTTTTCTACTAAGAAACTTAGAAAACAACATCAACGATTTGTGTTAAGTTGAACTCAAAGATGCTCATTACATTTTTCTTCCTTTATTTCATCCAGTGTCATCTTTCCAAGACCTCTGACAAAGGACGCCCGTCATTTTGTCTCATTATTGCTTCTTCATTGACTCCCTTGTAATAAATGACCCAACCATTCACTGTACATGTACTTACATGTGCTATGTTCTGCAAGTCATCATCTTCATGGAGATGAAACCTATGTTCATCATATCATGAAGCCTCACCTGGTTCATAGATACCTATGATGAACACTTGTGGAATAAGCAGGAAACAATTGACTGCCTATCATCTGATCCGGGGTAATCTAGATTCCTTACCGAGTATTCCTACTTACATCCTACCCTTAGACTTGATGCCTCAGAATCCGGGAAAGCAACATCTGGGACTTTGATTCCCATAGGCTCCACAGGCAAGAGCCTTTCCTGGAGGTGCTAATTGGGCTTGTTATTACTGTGCTGACAGCCAGGTTCTGTGCACCTCCACAAAGGAAGATCCAGTTAATCCACACAATAACTGAGGAGGTGAGTCCCAGGCTCTTCATGATGAGGCCATGGCTTCTCAGAGATATACTGGAAGGTAATTTAGCTACTCAGTAGTAGACCTGTCTAGCTCTACACGGGGATGGAAAAAATAAATTGGAATCACCTAGACTCATTCAAGAACTATACAGTTCGGGAGCCCCACTCCAGGCCCAGTGAATTGGGAACTATGAGCCTGGTGGCCAGTCATTTGGATTTAGACATGGATGTAAAGTGCAGGATTCGTTGATAATGATGATGAATGGGAAGAAGACAGGCCGAAACAGTGGTGGGCTTTCTTGGGAATAGAAATAGTTTTCGAAGTGAAGATTCACAGCAAGGCAGTAATGACCACCGCAGGCATGGGCAGAGTAGGATTGGTCCAAAAAACCATTCTGGGAAACACTGGTATTAGAAAGTGCCCAGGCTTTGGAGAGGCCAGAGCATGTGCTTTGTTCCATGACTATTTCTCTAACGAAGAATCAGTTTGAGGAAGGCGGGGTTATGGCAAGCCCGACACATTTGTAACCGTTTACCTTGCAAAGCTGTGAGTTAGCCTCTGACAGACCAGCAGTCAATGCTGTACATATTTTGAGGGCAAAGACACTAACTAATTAGTAGTGATCCTAGAATATAGGAACTTGTTCCTTTTTTTATTCAGGCTTATACTTTTCACTGTTACAAATATTTATTTGAGGAGTGTTCTGCCATGATGCATATGTGAAGGTCAAAGGACAACTTGTAGAAGTTGGTTCTTTTCTTCTCCTCCTGCCTGGACTCCATGGGTTGAGCTCACATTGCCAAGCTTGGCAGTCTTTACCCACTGAGCCACCTTGCCACCCCAATGTTTCCTTTTGTAAGCTAGTTTTACATTGGGAAGCTGTGGAAGCAGTCTAGACACACAGCCAAATGAATGTGTGTAAGACCTTGGGACTTAGCAGCAGGTGAACAGTTGAAAAAACCTGTTAATAACCCTCTTGTGGGAGTTTTAAGACAACAATAGTCTTAACCTATAGGTCTAGTCCAAGTTTAATTTCTTATGAAGCTTGGGAATTTGGAAAGTCACTTATACAATTCAAGGGTCACATTACAATTATGGGGTTAATAACAGAATTTCCAATGGCGATACAGTTGCCTTAATAAACTAAGGAATGCCAATTGAATGCTTAGGGCAGTATGCCTGGAGCACAGGTATTACCCAGTACAGACTAGCTATCACTTGAACATTTGATAACAGAAGTCATATGAAGGTGATCATTATATGTTAACAATTGTCAAATGCCAACTCTTTTATATGGCATAATCAACTATTACCACCACCACTACAACCGCCATCATCGTTATCATCATCATTATCATCATGGAAAATAGCAAGAGTGATATCCCTCTAAGGATGACTGAAGCCACCCCTGTGCTCAGTCCTCCCCTTGATCACCTCGTGAGAGATGGGCCAGCTCAGAGGCAGTCCTCCCCTCATTGCTGATCCGTCTTGAGCAGCCCCTCGTGCCACTTAAGACATTGCCGTAACTTCATTTTTCCACACTTCATTTTCTCTATTGCCCAGCCTGTGCCATATCAAAGCGAAGGCACTAAAAGAGAAATTTCATAGCTCCTGACCTTCAGTGAGGAATGCCCAGGAGCAAAGGATGAATGAAACATGACAAAGTCTCATGAATTTTTCTAGAAAACCTAACTTTCAATGAAAAATGGGGAGGGGTAGAAGGGTCAAGGGACCAGCCAGAGATAGAAGTCCCAACTGGCGGCAATTGGATTATATCCCGTGGCCGGTGACTCTTTATTAAGACCATCCAAACGAATGTAATATATATTACGCACACATACATATTCAACACACACTTCTACTGCTTAGGAGGGTAGAAGATAATGGAAACGAGGAACAGTTGGCAATAACTTTTCAACACAATTGTGTTCACGGAGCCCTGTGTTGTTTTCTGCATTCCGCAACAATGGGGAAAGGGGAAAGAAATGTCATTCTCTAACCACTAGAAATAAATACTTGTGTTATATTCTGTTCGCTCTGCAATGAATAAAACAGGCATGCGGGTTTATAATATCAATTCGCAGGGCTCTTTCTGCTCCAGTGAGCTGTTACTGAACGGTTCAGAACAAAGCTACAGGCTGATCGGACGCAGGCCCGCTAACAGGGTTGACATTAGGCTCAGCCTGATAAGAACGCATCAGAGGCTCTCTCGTTCTTCAGGCCCTGTGATCACAGCAGCCAGAGATTGAGGGGTCCTGCTGCCCCCCAGAACCTGATCAGAGGCTTGCTCTGCTGATCTACTTATAGCGACAACAGCAGCTCAGCCTTATCAGGCAAGGCTGAGAAGTTGGGGCAATCTGGTGCCGGCAGTGCATTTAAATACGGAGCAAAAGAAAGTAAAGCTTAGGGGTGAGCTTGGGGCACCAAAGAAAAGGAAGAAATGCTCCCCCCAGGGAACACACAATGAGTCCTCTGCAAGCAAGGGAAGATGAGCCTGAATGTGTTCAGTGCTATTCCATAGGCTGGAGTCCTGGGCTAAATACAAAAGAGAAAGTGAGCGGAAGACAAGATTTCACCTCTCTCTGCCTCCTAACTATGGCTGTAATGTGTCCAGCTGACTCATACTCCTGCTGCCATGAGATCCCCAACACCATGAACTCAAACTATGAGGCAAAATGGACCTTTCTTTCCTTGGGCTTCTTTTGCTAAGCACTCTCTCACAGCAATGAGAAAAATAACTCCTGCAGCCACAGTGTCGGCTAAGCTCAGAGACAGGCTGTATCTGCCAGAGCGTGCAGGGCAGCTGTAGACAGCACACATATGACCTGGCTCAAGCACAATGGCAGTGGCAAACTGCAACCCTCACTACCCATTGAGCCCTGATTAGCTTAGACTATCAAAGTCAGCTATTAGGGCCTGCTATGTCTATGCCCAGTGAATGTTAACGAGCAATGGGAGAGACTCGGGAGGTGAGAACCAAGACTCTGCAGCAGATCAGATTCGCTCATGAGCTCTCGTGGATATTTATGGGATAATTTCTAGAGGCGCCATGTTTATACCCATTCATCTAGACACAATGACAGTATTAAATGGCTTCCTATGCTCCTAGAAGACAAATCTTAACTTTTTAAACTTTGAAATGAATATAGTTACACTATTCAAATCTCTCCTTTTATTGGCTCCTATAAATCACCACAGCTGAGCACCATTTATCTCAGTAAATACAGTTGGGGGGGAAAAAAGCCCTAAACAATCTATGCTTACATCAGTTGATTCCAGCACTACTCTTGAAAAGATTGTTGATAAGAATGTATTACTACTGATTCTATAGCAAAGGATGTGTAGGTGCTGACATCAGAACAGTCTACAAGTTCAAATTTTGTGTTAGCATGAGAGGAAATTACCAGCATACACCTGTCTGAAGCAAGGGCTCCCCAACTTTATTTTCCATAAAGAGTTAGAGAGTAGCTATCACAGACACTGCAAGTATAAGCTTTTTGCCACTACATAATCCTGCCACCATAACACAAGAACAGCCACCATTTATGTACAAGGAAACATACACAACTGGGTTTCCATAAGACTGTTCGGGAAAAATGTCTGTGTGACAGCTATGGTCTGAGGGCTAAGTCTGTCCACCTCTGTTCAAGGAGAAAGACCTTCAGCATACTGGACCTTCAGTGAGGAGACAGAATCTGTCAGGGTGTGCAAGGTGCTTTAAAGTCAGTGCAGCTGCCATGTTGTCATTGAGCCCATGAATACGCACTGTGCTACCCCGAGGCTTAGCGGGGAAGGGAATGGATCAGCTGTCATGTTCTGCCTACTCACATATACACTTTACCCTGATTTTGGTTGGATTCTGCATTTGCATTACATAGAATAGTAAATGCACGAAACACAGTATGCATCCTTCCTCCACACAATTCTGGGTATTAGAGTAGAGGCACATGATTAACAATGACCATACAAGCCTGCCATAGTATACATTAGCATTCTTCTTTTCTGGATGGGATTCTCTGCATCAGATAGACGCACAAGCATATATTATGTGTGCACTGGCCAATGACAATTAAACCCATTCTCTCCTAGCCAGAGTGGTCTTCATAAAGTAGTTGTACTGGAAGAATAATAATGCCTTTTGTTTGAAAATGCCTTGGTGAGAATGTGGCTTTTGAGACTTTACTCAGTTCAGGCTCTTGAGAAGGAGGGACACCTGGAGCTATCAGGGTAGGTTGGCAGACAAAAGAGACATAAGGGAGCTTAAGAGCTTGCCAGGACAGAGTCAGAGAGACATTTGAAACTATGGCAATGGTGACTTTGAAAATGGAGAGGATCCACTCCTCCGCTGACTTCTAGGAGCTGGAGAAGGCAAGACAGAGACTCTTCAAGCTTCTAGAAGCTTCCAACTTTATGGATGATTTGATTTTACCCCAGTGATGCCCATTTCATTATTTGGGCAGCTAACCTAGAAGTAAAGCAGGTGTTTAAGCCAGGATACTTATGGTACTTTGCAATAGGCTCACGTAGGTGCTGCTAAACAAGCTGTGATGTGGTGAGTGGCATTCTCAAACTTGCTTTGAGGGATGCTGAAACTATGAATTCTGGGAAATTTTATTTTCCTCCTAATTCTATTTCTTCTGACGCCTTTAGATATGAGAATCTAAAGTGAGTTTGTCCTATTTGTGTGTGTGCACGTGCGTGAGTACCTATGTGTGTGTGTTTGTGTGTGTGTGTGTGTGTGTTTGTTCCTCAGGATCCCATCCATTTTAGATTCTGTTTTACATCTATGATTGATTTTCTGTGTCAGGGAGTATACATGCCACAGCACACACACACAGAGGTCAGAGGCCAACATGTGGGAGTCACTACTCTCCTTCTACTATGTGAGTTTCATGAATAGAGCTCAAGGGTTCAGGCTTGGTGGCAAGCACCTTTTCTAGATAAGCTCTATTACTAGCCCCTACCTTCTGTCATCCTCTCACTGGGCTAAAGCTTACCAAGTAAGCTAGAATGACTGATCCCAGAGCCACAGTGATCTGGTTATCTCCATGTCCCTGGCACAGGAAGTAAATGTATGTGTCACCATGCTTGACACATTTTAGGTGGGTTCTGGGACTAGAACTCGAGGTTTTGCATGGCAGGCACTTTACTGACTGAACTGCTGCATCAGGTTCTATTTTTCCATTTCTAACTTCATAGTCATCCTCTTGTACACAGTGTAAAAGAGGGAGAGCAACGCTAGTCCATAAAGGATTATATCTGGTCATAAAACTGGGCTCCCCACTTAGCAGCCAGGTGAGCCCAGGAATGAAAAGCCAGTTTCCTAGTTTTCATAGTCTATCACATGGTACAGTAATCCTGTCCTTGGTGTTATTCCAGCAATGAATAGAAACCATGTCGGCAAAGTACCACCTCTAGGGCTGTGACATGTGGTGCCCCTCACACTTCTCTGAATCTAAGGAAGGCACTGGCTGTGAGTTGTGACCTAGAGGAGTTTTCTAAAGTGACCACAATGTACAAGATTTATTTTGAAGAATGCAACCATTTCTCAGTATACTTTCTGTCTCTAGAAAGAGGTCCCTCATCTCTCAACACTATTATCACCTAGGCCCATGTCATTCTTGCATGTGGGAATTTGACCCTCGACACTATGTGGTGTTGAGCTGTGTCTGTGACTCTGTGTGGGAAGTGTCATGAACAGCCCTCTCAATCCCACAGTAGTGACCATCCATTATGTTTCTGGAGATATAAGAAATAAGACTTGGGGATACAGACATGAAGCTTCTGAGAACCACAGATCTAGGGCTCTCACCTCATTGCTCCAGATAAAGAATCTGGAAACAGACAGAACAAATAGGCAGCCATTACAAAAGGGAATCCCCAGCCACAAGGTTGTTTCCTCCCAGGCTGTCTTGGAAGGAACACTTCCAGGAAAAGTCAAAGCCTGACCCTGGGTGCAGCTGGGACTTGGGTTAGAGATCTAGATGTATGCACTGGATATGGAAACATATGTGAAGACCCAAATGCACATCAAAATGTTGATCTGAGATGGCAGGCAGGGGGTAGGCACTTGGAAGCACTTTAACTGTGTGTGAGGGAGGGTTGTTCTCGTTAGCACAACTCGTTTAATCGCCGCCTTCCAAGCAGCTCATGAGTTCCAGAGCAGCTGCAAACATGCTTCGCCTGGAGCCTGGCCCTGCTCAATGTTCTCTGGCAGCACCTGGTGGAACTGAGAAAAAACTGCATGGAGCCTTGGCTTAAGCATCTGCCTCTGCTAGTCTCCTCTCCGCTGAGCCTTTCCAACCGCATAGGTTTGCAGCACGGGAATTGAGCATTAGAGGCCTTGCCTGTGGGCTGGCATCAACACCGTGCTGAACTAATTTCCGCTGTTTTCCAGTTTTACTTTACCAAACAGAAAGCCAAAGCTTCTGTATTGTCAGGAGTTTTCTTCTCGTGAGAAATGGTATTCCTACTGCAGCCTTGCGGGAGATCTTCCTCTAGGCTGTGCCCAAAAAGCTCTCAAGAGTTAGCCAGAAACTTAGCATGACTACTCCAGCTTTAAAAACATACCTTGAAGCTATTACTATATGCAAAATAATATCCTTTGTGGCTTGGCTAGGCAGGCATCCTGACAGCTGCAGACAGGATCATCTCTCTACTCATGGGAGTGGATGGGAGAATCAAAACTCAAATGTCTATTCCCAGAAAATAAAATAAATGCCTTAAAATATCATCCTGGCTTTAAGCTTTCACATAACCCATCACACACTTGGTGAGATGATGCCCATTTGGGGATGGATAGGAAAGAAATGCTCACCCATCTAATCTTTTGCCCAATCATGACAAGGCAGGAAACTAGAGATTCTAATAACTACACTTGGATTTTTGGTAAAATATTCTCTTAAAACCCACATACTTGATACATATTTTCCAGAGAGACTGGATTGAATGATATCCCAGCATGAGGGAGATGGAGATAGGCAGACACCTGGGGCTCTCCTGGCCAGCCAACCTAGTCTCTTGGGCAAGTTCCAGGCATCAAGAGATCCCATCTCAAAAGGAAAAAAAAAAAAAAACCAAAAGGAACAGAAGGAGGAGGAGGAGGAGGAGGAGGAGGAGGAGGAGGAGGAGGAGCAAATAGTTGATGGTACTTAAGTATTGAGGGTACATGAAGATGTTCATTGGCCTCCCTGTACATGCATGCACAAACGTGCATTTGTGTACACACACACACACACACACACACACACACACACACACACAAATAAATGAGTTACTATAATCAAACTAAAGATAGTAAGTATGTAAAGTGATGTGAATTGTTTCACTACAAATACCAGCACCCAAAGTATGTTGTATATCTTAAACACATGTAATTCCTGTTTCTCAATTATTCTGCAAAGGAAGCCAGGGGGAAAGTAGTCTGTTAATTAAGGGGAAATCCAGTGCAGTTCAGGACAGAATTTTATCATGAATGTGTACTTGCGGGCTCGGTGTTCTCTCCAAAATCACTTTTGCAAATGATCTGTGCGGTTTCTGAACCTGCCCCCAGATCTTCCTGCTTCTCTGCTGTCAAATCAAACACTCTTCCTATAGACAAGCCATTCCTGTGGTTATTGCTAACATTCAACGTCTGCCAGACTCGTGGGCCACACCTATTTCCCACACTGTGTGTCAGTGGCTGTACAATTCGGCTCATCCTGAATGCTGCGGTCAGCAGAGAGGAATCTCAAGCATTCATATGCAACTATATAGACAGCTCTTGAAGCCAAGGATGGTCTTTCAGCCATCCGTGGTCAAAAGCTTTGAAGAATGCTGTTCCTAGCTATGATCCTAGCAATCTCTATGTACCTCTGATCCAAGTGAGAGGTTCCCAATTGCAGGAGGATGCAATTGGATTTAAAACTTTTATTTAAGATTTTGTTATGGATGATATTCATTGATATCAAAAGACAATGGCTTCAGCTCACACTATTAAAAATGAATAGTAGAGCTTAGGAACACAGTCTCTTTTCACTAGGAAATCATTATCCACCATTTTTAAGATACTTAACCACATCCAAAAACACAGGAGTTATTGCATTACTTACCTAGCAGGTAAGCCCAAAGACAGTGAATTTTTAAATATACTTTGAAAATGTTATTCATATCAGCTAGAGTTCTGAGAGCTAGCAGATAGAGTTTTCAATTTTGGCAAAGACCCCATTCTATACTTTGGTTAAAAACACACACACACACACACACACACACACACACACACACACACACACACGGAAGGCAAAAGGCAATCTCAGCCATTATTCCTTGTTAGCCATCCACCTTAATTTTTTTCTGAGATGGGTGTCTAACTGACCTGGAACTTACTACGTAGGCTAGAGTGGCTAGCCAGCAGGCCATATACATCTACCTGATTCCACCTCTCTAGCACTGAAATTGTAAGCACACACCACTACACCTGACTTTTTAGAAAGACTTAAGATCAGGTCCTTATTATGCTAAATGCTTGCTGAACCATAACATTTTTACATACCTTTGTCTATATCTCCCTGTATCCTCTACTCTTGAAGCAAACTTTAAGAGTCTTTTTTCTGTACTGCATAAATGATAACAACAAGGTCCAAAAATGGTGAAATAACTTATGTCTCAATTGTTGTCCTCACACAGAGAATGAAAGCTTAGATGCTTCTTCATCCAGAGTCTGGCTTCCAAACTATTTCCAGTTTTCTACATTTGTAACCCATCAATCCGCTGCCTGCATGCCCACTTGTCCTATTAGCTATTTATCACCCTACCTACCTGTTTGTATGTTTGCCAACATACGTGCCATACTTTAAGCCTAGCTTGAGTATTTTGCAGAGAGAAGTCTAGAGCAACCGTGATGATGTACAAAGCTTCTTGGCTGCGAGAGGACAGTGAGCTACGCATATTAAAAATCTGGAAACCCTATCTTAATACACTTCTGCATAGACTGACTCATTTTGCAGAGAGCAACTGGAATCATACCAATTATTTTGTGATGAAAAATAGATACATTAGTTTAAAAAATATACTAGCTCAGTGGGCTATATGTACACACACATACACAGAGGAAGACAAGATGAGAAGGGAGTGGGGCAAGGGTAGACCTGATAGGAGGAAAAGAAAGTAAATATGGTCAAAATACATTATACGTAGAGAATTCTTTGTAAAGAGCAACAAAAATACATTTTAGAATTAGTTATCAGACAGCTTAACTCCCCTTGATTTTTCGGATACCATTGCTTCTTTTCTGCATTCAAACAAATTTCTTAGAATGTCCTGGTACTTTATTTCCGACAAACTCTCCCAAATAAACCATGCACATTGCAGGCATCCTACACTTAGGTTCTGTGTAGAGAATAGATCTTCTCACCCAGAAGACAGATAACAAAAATAAGTATGCAAGGTAACGGCGATCCTACCACAATTGATGACTTCTACCAAAATCACATTGGACACCTGAAATCAGTGATTCTTGTTGGTCAATTATATTGCATCAGAACAGCAAAAGGGAGTAGACCATTAATGAAGGTCTAATCAAGCACATTTCATGCCCAACTGTATCAGCAATGACACGCAATTTCATACTTCTGCCCGTTCACATTCCCAGAACTGCATGTGCAACTCCATTACTGACAGGTCAGCATGGAAGCAGGAAAGACATCACTGTGGGAGGAGCCACTGCAGGCTTGAGGCTTTAGCAACTAAGATCGCTCGACACATGACAGAAAGACCCTTCAGCATCCCTACATGGGGCGTGCACCCGTGACAGCTCAGACACTGAAGACCCGTGACAGCACTACCATGTTCTCAGAATGAAAGTCAATTTTTAATTGAGTGGATTACTGTAGGGGCGATGCAAGTCCACTGTGCTCAGTGAGGGATTGTCCCACCCCTGGGTCTGTGGCTCAATCCAAGTGGAAAACCTGAATGTGCTAAGTGTTGGGCTGGCTGTGCTCAAGCGAGGGCTGCGAGCAAAACCAGCCCTTCCCACCTTTCCCATTTCAGGGTGTGAGGGGAATGTTCAAAGACCAAGAGTGGAGTGGAGGGATATCTTAGGGAATAGAAACAACTAACCTCAAATATTAAAAATTAAGACTATTTAAATGCAATGTGAGGTCTTCTGTGTGTATGTTCGTGTATTTGTAAACCTTTCAATACGTTTCTCTTCAGAGAGCATGTGAACATGTCTGTGGGAATCTCAGCAGTTACCTGAAGGATGGGTTCAGTAGGAGGAAAGAGAGGGTAGATTACATAATAAAGCTATTTTAAATGCAGATTCTGGCACTCCGCCCATATTCCCAGAACCAGAAGTCTCTAAAGAAGAAGTTTGGGGGAAGGTAAGGTATGAACAATCCCAGCAAAATGCTTTGCATAAAAAGTGCAAGAACTTCAGGCATCAAGGTTGAAATTCTGAAGTAGCCTTGATGGGTCAGTGGGCAAAAAACACTTGATGTCAATCTGGAAAGGTAAACACAAGAGCAGAACGAAGATCCACTGATTGCATAACTGTGTGAGCACATGTACATACACACAAATAAAAAGTATGTTTTGTAAGGATTCAAAGCATAAACCCTGGTATTGGAAATGAAACTTTGTAAGATAGCAATGGTACCTCTTTCTTGGTTGAAAGACTAAGAAACATGACTTTCTCCTCTAAAGCCTTAGTTTTCCCATCAATCTATAAAGAAGCAAAAACCTTACTTACCCTCCAGGACTGGGTAGGTAAATTTTTAGGAAAGAGTGCATAGTCAATTAGCACCATTCTTAAGACATAGTAAGTACACAGAAAACATGACTACTCCCTATATAACTATGTAATTGTTAGGAAATAATCCATGTCAGACTGATCGGTTCAGTTTTTCAGCTAAGGATACTTGAGTAGGAAACAGAAGTGGACCTAACAGTGTCTCAGAGTCTTAAGCACAAATTTCCATGCTTGTGACTTTATTTGGTAAGAGGGCCTTTACAGACAATGTCAAGTGAAGATCTTGCTATGATATCACCCTGCACTTGACTAAGACCTAAATTCACTGATGGATCCTGACAAAGCAAAAGGTTACAAGAAAACGTGAGGGGAAGGGTAGCAAGATGGCCTGGGTGATAAAGAATTGGGCTCAGTCTGACCTCTTGTAATCCCATCCCGGGGAAGGAAAGATAAGAGGAAACCTGGAGCCCCCTAGCCAGTGAGCCTAGCCTTCTTGCTGAATTCCAGACCACTGAAAGATCCTGAATAAAAGGGGGTGGGGACAGAGGGAATGACATTTGAAGTTGTATTCCAACTCTCAAATGTAGATGTACAAATATTCATGGTATCTGCATGTGTATGCATGTGCACATACACACATGCACACACACACACACTTGGGGGTGGGGTGGGGAGAGACCAACACATGCATGCATGCACACACATACACATATAGGAAGGGGGGGCAGAGAGAAAAGAGAGGGAGAGAGAAGGTTGAGAGTGAGGAGAGAGATGGGGAGAGGGAGAGGGGGAGAGAGGGAGAGAAAGGTGGGAAGATGGAGGAAAACCTTGGAGGAACACTTGCTTATGTGTCCAAATTTCTAGAAGCTACCAAGAGTTGAGAAAAAAATATAGAAAATATTCTCTGAGTATCTATGAGGAATCAACCTGGGGCACATTTTGATTTCAGCTTTTAGGTCTTGGACACTGTAACTGACTAAATTTTTTGATCTAACATTATCATATTGTGATACTGTAGTTTTCCTCAGCAGCTCTAGTTAGAAAGAAATCCAAAGGACTTCTAACAGGGTCCTTAGTCTTAGCTTTCACTTTAGCATGAGGACTGCATTTTCACAGTCTCCAGTGGTGATCTAGCCAGGGGTATTGGCTTCTTGCTTGCACATACCATGACTATAGGATTGTCCTGGCCACAGCCTACCACATGAGCATATTTCTAGCCTAAACTTCACTCCATGGAGAACTCATAAAAGAATGGTTGTCCCTTCCAGAGATCTCTGAAAATACAAAAATCTCCAGCAGTTAGGGGTCAGAAGTAAAGTCTCTCAGGATAACTTAGCCTGATGAGATCCTCTTCTCTGTACAGATTCTCCAGAGACTCAGCTACCCATTCCTATTCCCGGCTTGCCACAAAAACAATAGATAATGGCCATGACGAAGATAAAGCATACATAGTGTTCAACAACATACATTTAAACTAAACCTTCCCCACCACCATCACCATCTGCAAATTTTCTAAAGCCATGTGTTAATTCCATATCACGATACTGTGGGAAGACACAGAGGTCCAGTAAGCTTCAGTGTCTTGTAAATGTCACTCACAGAGGAGAGAAACACAGCTTTCAGCACTATGCTCCATCTATGGTGACAAGTGCTCTAGCAAAGACCGTGACTCTTACTGATAATGATCAGAGACATTAGCTACCAAGTGTCTGGTACATTGTGAACAGGTCCACCTGAGACTGAGGAGTTCTGGAATATTACTCTGAGAGCTTGCAAACAATCCCAGGAATTGAATCCTCCTGGAAAGCTGAATCTCCAAATACTGGCAAAGCTTTGTTAACTGAGCAGGGAAATTTTAGAACCTAGTAGGGCCAGGAAAAATGTTAGCATTTTATGGTTATTTTGGAGATGAGAAAAATGAGACTCCAATAGACTATTATGTACATTGAGGACTGTGTACTTTGCAAAATGGCAAGATTTAAATCCAGATCACATAATGCCTGTGTTCTTACAATATGGATCTATTACTTTACTATAAAGGCTGAAAATGGCAGTTACACATATATGCCAGAATTATCCCAGGATACCAAAAGAGCATTGGCATGTCAACATGACTCCATTTAGAAACTACTACCACAGCAGTATTTCTCTATATTGCAAATTATTGCTTTTAATATATTTCCTTCTGTTCACCATTCTTGCTCCTTGGTAGCAACTTTAAAGTCTATAGACTCTGTCGTGTGTGTGTCACATGTGGGTTCCAGTCACTTTCATGGAGATATTTCAACTCATCTCAACACTCAAAGTGCTCTTTACATGACAGATAGAAGGGAGGAATTCTGCTGGATGTCTGAAGCTCCCATAAACTGGTGTTGACAGCCTGGGTCGTACTCCACGGATAAGTGGTCGTGAGAAGTCACTTGCACGATGAATGACAAGCTAAATATCCTGTCATTTGAATCACAGCATAAAAACACAGCAGATTCAGATACAACCCACTCAATTCTATCCTATCAAAACCTTCAAGAACCTCATCCTGGCACTGTATTTGGATGGGATATCAAAAAGGCTATTATTTGCAGATAAGACCTTATACCTTAGTGGATTTTTAAGTAAAATATAAAATTATTATTTGTTTAGTTATTTAAAAGCTAGGAGATTTTTGTTTGTTTATTTTGCAATGGAGGAAAGATGCTAGCCCAGCACTCTACGACTGAGTTATACCTGGTCCTAAAAATAACCTTGAGATATCATATTCCTAGTTTTCTCAAGTCAAGTCAGATTTAAGGAAGCTCATGCTTGCCCAGTCTCACAGGAAGCTATGTGTTGAGACAGCGCCCTGCTAGACTGGGAGATGCATTCTTTGCTCTTCAGAAAGAGCTATGCAAAGGGATGCATGTAGCTTGTATGTGTGGCAGGATCATAATGAGAACTCAGGACTCCAGGACTCCAGGCCCCTGCACAGTACTAGCGGCTCCAGGTGACTGTAGTGACTGTATCCTGGGCATCCACCTAACATGTGGATGTTCAGGAAAATGGTAAGTAGTGATGAAATGCTTCAAGGTGGGATACTGGCCAAGGGGGCACTAAACAACTCAAGGAGAAAAGAAAGAAGAAACCACACAGCTCTAATATAGGGCCTATACCTCATAGGTGTGGTTCTTTGTAGTGCTCTGTTTCTCAGTATGACAGTTTAGGGACTGCTCCTGCCCAGGGCCAGAAGCAACAGACACAGACATATGGAGTCACAGGGATGCAGCCTCGGGTTTAAAGGCATATAGAGAAGCCAACCCCAAGGACAAAGCTATCTTCCCAGGGAAGACAGCACTCCTCTACTGCTGCTTCTGCCCCCATTATTGGTCAGTGAACAGTCACTCTGTCCCTTTCCCCTCTGGAGGGGATATTAACAAGCCGAGAACATTCATGGGATAAAAACCTACAATTCCTAATAGAAGCCTTCTCTTCATCACGGGAAGTCCCTCCCTCCCTGCCAAGCCCTGTTGACAGATGCTTCAGCACATAATTATCTTAATTTAGGTGTGTATTCTGTGACAATATTTTGTATAACCCCGGCACCTCATTTCCTCTACTGCAAACATTTATGTAACCATGCCAGCTGATTATTCTGAAGGATGTGGCAAAGAGATGGGAAAATTTCACCCACAGGAAACAAAGACCTAGTCTTTGAGGATAAATATGTACTACAAAATTCATAACTTATTATAGACTACTATTGATATTTCAGGAATGTATTCATCCCTTGGACATACTCACAGAGTGTTTGCTGGTCTATAGACACATCTATTTAATCACTCTACCATATAAGTCTTCCATGCTATATATTCAGAAGAGACTGGATACCCTACAATCCCACAGCAAGGCAATAAGCTTTTGTCTCGACTCTTTTTCCCCCTGCTTTAAGCATTCCCCTTAATGAGCTCTGCTTCTTTGTAACTCAAGAGATTTAGTATTCTGTCCAACAAAACAATTTATTGCCCAAAATGTTCCTACCGCAGATAAAATCGTAGCTTCCCCAATACTTCTGGCTTCACAGTTAATACCCTAATGTTTCATTTACAGCTGAACAAAGCGGCTTATCTCCACTAAAAGGGGAATTAGTAGCAAGAAATAATTTCCATCATCTGCTGCGTTTCTAGGTATAGTGGTGACTTCGGGAGACTCTCTTCCATCTGGTAACAGGTATGTTGGGGGCTCTCAGAAAAGAGAGCCGCTCTCTCACCTAGACTTTGTGGTTCAAACAATGCAGCTACATAGATCAGTTGAGAGTTAGGTCTTGGCTGTCAGGGGGGAAATCTACATTTAGAAATACGCTGTAGTCAGCAGTTCTTAGCTACAGATTGGGTACTAACTCAGGGGAAAAAATTGGTTTGAATCAACAAACGTCTCACCCCTCCATCTGCAGAAAACTTATTATATACCTAAAAACACACAAGCGTAGTCTATTATACTTCCTCAGCACGTACGCACACCCACACTGTATTGTGATGGCTATATATTCTCACATGCCTGCATGCAGCCTTATTTATGTGTGCGCAGATATGAAGGCTGCAGGAGATGAAGGAAGAGGATGGGAGAAAAAGATGACTATTGAAAGACGGGGAAGCAGAGACACAAGATGAGTCTGTGACTTAGTTACAGAGGAAGGAGAATCCTGTGACTAGTACTCCTGAGAATTACAAGGGGAAACTCAGTTTCTTACAGTCCCCATCAAACCCTTCACATGAAAGCCTGGTGATGACCACCCAAAAATACTTAATATGTAAACTGATAATAGGACCTAAAGGACCTAAACACTGGACTGACCCACACTTGAGAGAGACAGATAGGCTATGATGCGAGTCATCTAAGAGATGTAAACATAATTGTGAGAAGGACTAGAAACTATTAGGTGACTTTTCTGTACATCTGTAAGCATGCTAATCTCCCTCTATAGCACGACTTAGCAGGAAGTCTAAACAGATCCTCTCATCCTTATGGAGCTCAAGATCTACCCTAAGATCTTATAAGAAGACGAAGGAAATGGAAATGATGGTATGGGATAAAATGCCATTGGGAAATGCAAACAGAAAGACTGTGTATAACACAATCTCTCTATATTAAAATATTAATTAGCCTAGAGCTCCTTAAAGTTGGGAACTCAACAATAGCCTCAGCTGCCAACTGGAGTAAGTGTTGGCTACTAACCTTTCACAACCTGAATTCCCCAAGGAGCTCAATATGACCGATGGCCTCAGCTAAGGTCACATAGATTGAGAGTAGGGTAGAAGGCTATATGGTTACTATGTCTGTCTTGGTGCACAATGTGGCCAGACAGAGTGAGAGAAGGAGCCAGACTGTGACTCTGGATGAAGCCACCTTGGGCACAGTGATTCACACAGGGCCATCCCAAAGCCTCATTTCCACATACTGTCCTTTTGTTATCTCCCTGTTCTACCCCAATGTATGGTCTATAATCTCACATGTCCTTCCAATAAATTAACTATATAAAAATGACATCCTTTTTTGGGACTAAAAACATGTCCTAAAAGAAAAAAACCACATATAATCCTATATGAAGAGGATACCCAAATGAATTTATTCACTTCACTATAATTATAATTTGGTTGCAATGAATTTCCCTAGAAAACTGGTTAACAGGCATCCAGGGATGAGTAAAAAGTACCACATCACTTTCAAACCAAAGACTCTATCTTCCTGGATCTGTGTACAGAAACTAAATGTCAAGAATGGATTTAGATCCCACAGAATTTTCAAATTTCTTCTATTCTCACATATTCTTTTTAACGTTGCAACCATGAATATTTGTGAGAAGACATGTCCCAGAAAATGACAGCAAAGTGATATAGCTATGCAACGAAAAGAAGAGCATTCAAACCCTTGTGACCACCCATGACCGAGTCATCAAAGTGAACTCTAGTGTTTGAATTAACTTCGCATCAACAAGGTTCTTTAGAAGTATGTCAGGAGTTGAGCGTCACCCAAGTGCTACTTAGAATGAGCTGTAGAATATCAAAAGAACGTGGTTACAGAGGACTCCAGAGTGAGGCAGGGATCTTCAAATATCCTCAGAAGGTGAACAAGTAAGTAAGAACACATTGGGGTCACCTCTGCTTTTGACTCTCAGTACTTCTCCAAGTCACAATCTGTCATTGGTTCATAAAGGGTGTGTTATCTTTATTCACCATTTGTGTAGTGCTTATTGTGATCTGAGCCCTTCCTGATGACCAAGACAGATGCAATGTATTTCCTCAAATAGCTGATACTCCAAAACCTAGCAGGTATTGTTCAAATAAAAATATGCATTTCATTATAGTTCTGCAAATGCTTTGACAGTGAATAAAAAAGTACAAACCAGGAAAGCTAGAAGAGGAACTAGCCTGACTTTCAGGGGTCAGGAAAGGTTCTCATGGACAGTTTCTACAGCCAGAATTGTAAGCATGATGATACAGGAACTATGTGTAGATGCATGATAAAATACTTCTGATCATGGGAAAGTGCTATGCTATCCTCGCCAACCAAGGAGAAAACAATGCAAGATTTAAACCCAGACATAATTTCAGTTTAACCTGGGAGCTGCAGTAGAAAATGAACAAGGGATATACTAGATTGCTGAGGACAGAAGGAATGGAGTGTCTCAGAGTGCTGCTATTCCAAGGGCATCAAAATAGCAAGAAGGGACCTTCAGTGTTAATGGAGGACAAAAGAGAGAGATAGTTCAAGGGGTAGGGATTGTTCAAGTCCCTATCCTTGTCCCTTTTATCAGAAATTTCAGTCTATCCTAAAGAACAGATATCCTGACATGATGGTCATATAACTCTTTCCTTCTTTCTTTCCTCCTCCTTTCCTTCCCTCCTTCCCTCCTTCTCCATCTTCTTTCATCATTCACTCACTCATATACTTATATATTCATTCCATTGTTGTCAGAAGCACATTGTGTACAAGGCAAGTAGGTCCTGGGGAGGGAATGGGCTAGGGCTACAGAGAACATGGTCATAAAATGAACATCAAAGGGTGTAGAGTTGAAATGATGGTACAAGCTAAAGATCAACACATTTGAGGACAGGTAATAATAGAGTAGGGTTACTTGATCTGTCCAGGAGAGTGGAGGCATATTTTCTTGGAAAGGGCAGAAGAGAGTGGTTTGAAAACATCGGTCAGCACCAACTCAGCATAGAAGGTAGCAAGGTAAGTTGGGGAATATGGGAGAACTTCCAGAGTATGAAAGAATATTTAATCTTAGGTAGAGTATCCTTGGGCTCCCCAATGACTGAGAACATCTTCTCTGCGTCTTTTTCAGAGTTTTCTATCCCAAACAAGGACAAACGACCCAAAAGTGAACTTAAAGGGAAACCAGCAAGTGGTATTCACAGAGAAACTGGCCTAGAAGACAAATGCTGAGGATCAAGACTCAGGTGGCATGGAGGTGGGGCCGCCATGTGCAGGGGATGGTGCCTGGGCATGCTGCCTAACCTCAGGACAGACTGACTTTCACAAATTTAGTTCAAAAGGCCATGCAAGGATAAGAGGCATGTTCTCCAGGACAAGAAGAGGAGAATCAGCCAAACGAGGGGACCTGTGGAGCGTATTCCAAAAAGGGCTATCTATGCAATCCAAGTCTCTCTAAATGACTTCTGTTCCAAGCCTCGAACTTGAGACAGATAGGAAAAAGAAATTCTCCTCTCTGGAACTTTTTGTACTATATGTGTAATTTTCTGACGTTGCTGACTCCCCTCGTCCCTGGGGCATACAAATCCCAGCAAACAACCTGATTGTTGGAATCTGTCTTCCCTTAAGTACACAAACTGAGAGAAAATGGTCTCCTTGTGAGCTATTGAAACAAACGAACATCAAAAAAAAAAAAATGCAACAAATCTCTAAATGCATTGCCAGTTCTTAGAACTACTAATTCCCCTTTAAAGAGACAGTGTATCGATTCTTTTCATCAAAAGCTGCCAAATTTGTAAATTCACCATCCAGGAGACAATCCAAAAGCAATTTATTGTCTAGTGGTAATGCAGAATGAGGCACCTTGCTCTTGCATAATCTTCCTGACACTCAACAATATTTCAAACTCCCTTTCTCATTAAATCTTTACAGTCTAGGGAAGAAGATATTCTTTTTTTTTTTAATTTTCTTAGGTTTCTCCCAGAAGTAGTGGGAATACTACCACTGTGCAAGCACTAGTCTGAGCTGATTTGTCAGTTTACTGAGATGCCCGGGTTAATCGTGAAGCTACATTTCAGTTAACCAATTAGGAAAAACAAAAACTTCAAAGGCATGTACATAGGCCAGCATCCAGATACATTCCAATTTCCCCACAAAGGCACAGTGATCTTTGTCTAAGGAAGGTCCCAAATGTCACAGATATTGGTAGAGAGGACTCTATCTGAGGGGCTCTTAGAATCCAACGAGACCAGGAACATAAGACCTGTCTTTTCTGTCTCCATTCCTTGCTGGATCAGTGGGCTGCTCATTATATTATGAAAATGACCATCTTGCAATGAGAGAAATATGAATAAGTTTTACTTGACCTTCTTTCAAAGCAATGGGAATGACTTTTAAGTCGCATTTAAATTGAAATAAAAGTAATCCCCCCAAAAGGACACCATGTCTTTCTTCTTTTGTCGGTTGGCCTTTGTAGTAAAGCCAAGACTGGGCTAGCCAAGTGTTGTGTTAGTACTTAAGATGGATGCATTGTCTCTGTGCAACAAAGGCAGCAAAAAGAGTTGAAAGTAAAATGTCAAAGAGCATAGGGCCACAAAATAAACACATGAAAATGGCCTGGGGTGGAACAGAGAGCTCTTATACTGGTGGGAGGGCCCCATGTGTCTTCAAGAAATTATGCAATCACTAAGTTTTCTCAACTATAAAGCAGGGACAGTGATGGACACCTTATAAGATCACTTCTATCCTCTTAGCAAGACACCACCTGAAATTCAGTCCTGGACATAACAGCCCCCAAGCAGACCTGTTCTGAGACCTGCTCATTTCCTTTTGTCCATCTATCCCACACACGTCTCATGTCTATGCCCCCTCTCCTATCACGGTCTGCATATTGCTTTTATTGTTCTGCACCACGTTTGACATGCAATGCTGCTGGGAAGAGCCGCCACACTGATTTCATCACTTCCAGGCATAAAGTCAACCAACAGTATAAAGGATGTCTGCTCACAGTGGGTCGAGCTTCTTCGTCAGGAGCCATTTCTGGAGCAATGAACCGTCACAACCACGACAAGAAAGGGTTCATTTTGAATTATCAATTTTCAAGAACTCCAAAAAAAAAAAAAAAGATTTCGAGAAGAGAGAAAGGGAGGCAGTGGATATGGAAGAGGAATGTATACTTTCCCACTCACATTTCAGGCCAACAGGAATCGCCATGCTGGAAAGAATCCAGGGAGTGTGCTAGCTGCTCGGAAGGGAAGATGGGAGGTTGTGACGGCAGCATGGTAGAGAGCTTGCAGGAGAACGTGGGTGATGGGATTATTATTCATGAGTTGATCGTTCAGTGGACCAATCCATTTATTCATTAATGACAAACAGAAAATATATTTTGAGCAAAGATCATACTTGCTCCTCCCCTTCAGGATACTCTTTCTTCCTTCCAAATCTAAAAGGAAGATGAATGGAAGCACGAGGGGCTGTCAGAACTATCTGGAAAACCCAGCATCTTGTGAGTCTGACTCCATTGGTCTAGAGTTCAACTAAGAGCCTGATTTGATTTTAACAAACTTCCTTGGTGTAACTCTGTATCTATACTTGGAAAGATTTTGTTTAGGGGACAAAGAAATGGTGAAACATAGGCTCCGTATTTCATAAATAAGGGTCACACGATGGAGGGGGTATGTTAAACTGAACAGTGTCCCCATCATGATCTGTGATGTCAAAATCTTCCCCTCTCTCCCATGACTTACTTTCTGAATTTACATAAATCATCTAACCTTCCATTCATGAAAAACATGAGGCATGATTGCCAGAGTTTCTCTTAGCATGGATATTGAAATTTCTGGAAAGATCTCCTGTTAATTGTGTGCAAATTTCAGAGAACATCAGAAAATGCTTACAATAGCTAGTTGTGGGCAACGCAAGGCCTTAAAGGCTCAAACTACAATAGCAAAGTGTCATGCTCATAGCATCACCCAGCACAGCCAGCCTGACTACCGCATTCTCTTTAGCTGGACACTCCTTTTAAAAGGAAAAACTGGAGTAAGGCTGTAGTAGGGCTTTTTTTGTTTTTTGGTTGTTTGTTTGCTTTTCATGTTTCCATTTTTCCTTCTCTCTTTGTTTACCTTCTCACACATTCCCAACAAGGCCTGGCCTGAAAGGATGCTCACATCAGCATCTCTTTCTTTCACCGTGGTGTGGGTGAAATCAGAAGGCAGGTGTACTGGGGTGAGGCTCCAGGTTCCAGAGGTAGGGAGTAACAGAAACCAGACCCCTTGTGATCTATAGCTCCTCGCTGTCAACTACAAATTCACACACAAAGACAAGAATTATGGCATAGCCAGAACAGCTCTACTTTGGCAGTAGTGTAAAACACTGAAGTTTCTGGAACAGGGGACAGGTTCCTTGTACTGGATCAAGAATATACAAAGGACTTTGTTCTATGACCTGACTGATCTATGGTGTGTGTATGCATAGTTGTGTATATGTGTATGTTTGTATATATTTGTGAATATGTATTGGTATGTTAGTGTGTATCTGTGTGCATATATGTGTAAAATTTTATTTGTGTGTATGTTTCTATAAACAGTCTATTCATGTTTGTCTGTGTTTATACTTGTGCGTATGCATGTGTCTGTATGCTTCTTTGGTATATATATGTACATTTATGCTTGTGTCTGAATGTGGGCATATATCTTGGTGCATGTGTATATGTACATGTGTGTGTACCTGTGACTGCATATATGTTTGTGTACTTCTATGTGCCTATGTCAATATTGATGCTGATGTTTATCTTAGCTGTATATTACACATATTTTATTGTGTCTATGTATGCTTATATATGTGCAGGTGCACATGTGTGTTGGTATATGCATATATGAGAGCTTATGTGTGTGTGTGTGTGTGTGTGTGTGTGTGTGTGTGTGTGTGTCTAGGTCAGACATCACCCTGAGTTGCTTCTCAGTAGCTATTTGCCTTATTTTTTGATACAGGGTCTCTCACTGGCCTAGGACCCTCTCAGTATGTGAGGAGGCTGACCAGGAGGTTTTAGAGATCTGCCTGCCTCCACCCACTCTGTGCTTGCATTTCGAGCATGTATGTGTGTGTTACCACATCCGCCCTTGTGTACAAAGTTCTGTGGATTGAACTCGGGTACTTTTGCTTGCAAGTCAAGTGCTTTACCAACTGAGCTATATCTCTAGCCCTGAGATATGTTTTATAAGACACGAATTACATCTCAATATTTGAGTAAGTTTAATATATTGAATGGAAACCAAGTTAAATCTAGATTGGTAGAAAAATATTATCCCTACACTTCTTTATCATTTAGTTACACGATCTGAGTACTCAAGTGGGTCAGGCTTTCAGCACATAGAGGGAAAGAGATGGGGAGAGTCAGGAAACGTATTTCCTGGAACTAAAAGACAGGTTGCAAGTTGACAAATTTATTTGGCACCTTGTCTCTATCCAGCACAAAATGCATATGATTCTAGAGGTTACGTCAGGGTCAAGGGTCCTTGACCCCATGTACTCAGAGTGATTTCCTTCTCATTGCTGCCATCGGCATCATTTCCTCCCCTGAGGGACCTTGTTCTGTCTCAGCAAAGACACGCATGTCTCTTACAAATGCCTTGG
This sequence comes from Rattus norvegicus, assembly GCF_021556685.1. Classification (NCBI taxonomy): domain Eukaryota; kingdom Metazoa; phylum Chordata; class Mammalia; order Rodentia; family Muridae; genus Rattus; species Rattus norvegicus. The sequence continues at coordinate 14,390,305 of NC_141543.1, forward strand.
CTACTGCAGTTTTCTAATAAGTTTCTTTTTGTACCAAACAAGAAACTGAACTGAAACCACTTGCTAAACCCAGAAAGTTAGCTAATAGGAGCTAGTGAAAGACCAACGTGAGTGCTGCCCCTTTTTTTCCTTGCAAATGCCAAAGAAAATTCCCTCTTCCTTAGGCATCCCTGGCCTTGTTCACCATTATGTCACGTCTAATGAATAGCTCATTGGGTCGGTGTCCCTTCCCTTCTCTTCACCATGGAGCCCTATGCAGGGAGATGTCTAAGGACAAATATCTAACTAAGCTTACTCGATGTAGGCAGCTCACAGCCCCTTGACGTAATTGCATTACACGTCTGTAAGAAGCAGCAATTTACTCTGAAGTGGTACTCGGGCTGCATTCCTCTTGGCTTCTCCTGCAAAGCACTTGGGCTAAATTTCTCTTTAATGTATGCTGGCTTTGGAAGCTAAGTATAAATAACGGGATGTGTATTAACATTTTAATTATGTGGCCATCCTCTGTTGGAAAATGAATCTGAAATGGACACAGACTTTCACTCTTTTAACGATGAAAAACACTTTATTTTTTGCCATCTTGTGCATTTTTCCGTCTGTTTAGATGTGTGTATCTGTGCCAGTCTGGAGCCTGAAAATGTAACCAATTCTGTAAGTTTCCTCCTCCACCTTATCTTCCTAATGTTGTCAGTATTTAATAAGTGCTAACAAGACACCAGCTACTTTCATTTAATTAAAGCCATATATCATTTTTAATAATTAGTCATAATTAAGGTGAATCATTAGCTAAGGAAGATAGGAAAAATATATATCCCAGATAAAGCTGAATGTTACATTTTGAAAAGTCCAAAATAAACTCTTGAGGGCTATGCCTAGTTTTAAGTATGATATAATTTATAGAATGAAATAAATCTAGGGTGTTAAAATATTTAGTGGGGCTGAGAATAATGACTGGAGATAGAATTAGTTTAATTAGTTTACTGCAATGGAGTCTCCCAGTAGCTAAGTGTGATATATTGGCTTTTGTCACTAGAAATAAAAAAGAGGTAATTAGTCCATGCTCAAATATATTGTTTTCTCAGAATAGGCTGCGTTTTATTTTAGGCACTAACCCAGAACCAACATTGAAAACTGATTTACAAATTCGCAAAGAAAAGATCATCCTTCGGATAATTTAAGAGTCTCCATTATTTGTAATCCTTGGTTCTTAAAGTAGGAGGGTACCAGAAAATGCAGAAGCCACAGGCGCCTTGAATGTCACAATGGCAAGGGAAGGGCAACTGGCCTCGAGACAGTGAAGGTAAAGACCAGAGGCGGTGAAACCATCCATTAATGCACCCACCAGCCTCTCACAGTTTACCCACCCCACCCCGGAGCATCTAGAAGTGCCAAGATGGTGGGAAGAGCCTCTGTAAGGTGCTGAACCCCCACTGAGTGTCCCTGCTGGTTCTTGGAGAGGAAGAGCAGTACCACCATGATGTGTAAGACTCCCATTTCACATTACATTGTATGCATAGCTTCTCCCTACATACAGAAGAAACTTAAATAGAAAGAAAAGTAGCCCCTCCAAAGAAGGAGATGTCACAAGGAAAACACGTGACTGACAACAAAACTGGCATCCTTTGCTCACAGTGCATCCATGCAACAGGATGCTGTGGCGTGATGCCCTGGGAGGAAGAAATAACCAGAAGTTGCAGAGGTGGATCAATGGAAAAGAGCACAAGCAGGCGGCAGCTCTTGCAGAGAAGCTAGGTTGGGTACCCAGCACCATCATGGTGGCTCAGAAGCTTCTGTAGCTCCACTTGCAAAGGGTTCAGTGGCCCCTTCTGGCCTCCGTGCGCACCAGAAATACATATAGTGCATATGTGAACAATCGAAACACACGTGTGTAATAAAAAATATATCTTTCGAAAAGCAAACAAAAATGAGTTTAAGCCTAGCTGTGTGGAACACACCTTTATAAGCTAAACAGAGAAGGGACACATGAATTACAGTGTTTATTTGTACTTTATGATGCCGTGTTGTTAAAAAGAATTCAATTAGGAATTTGACAAAGAGTCGGAATTTTGCTTATGGATTTAAAGAGTTCTATTTCTAACATCAACCTTTTTTTTCTAATTGTTTGCTGTATTTTACACTGTTCTCCACATACCTAACAAAATAGTACTATGAGCTGAGAAGGTGAAGTAAGAACAAGCTTAGAGAGTCAGAAACCACACAAATTTGCACTTGAATTTGGCTTTGAAATGGAAGACTTTAGCACTTTGATGGGAACTCTATGTCGGAGCTCCATGTAAGGTACACAGAAGAAAGGTCAGATAACAAGACCTGTGTCCAGTCAGTCCTTGTGAAGCCAGGACTTGTTTGACCCACACTATCTCAGCATATCATGAACTATGACTTACCTCTTAAATACTCAAATAGAGAAAATATATTAAAAAAAGTCTTTTCAAGTTCAAAAGATCATTGGATATACCCGCCTTTATCTATTGGAAAATCATAGAAATTCAAAACTTCACATTCAGAAATCTTGTTCTTTCTGCTTCCTCACCACTTATAAAACCTCTGAGTCTTGATCGCCACTGAATTTTTAGAGAGTCTGGCAGGAGAGGGGAGCCTCTGGTCCCAATGAATCGAAATGGTTGTATTATGCATTTTAGCTTTTATTATAGTTATTTTCCTGATAGAGAATAGAACATTTGGGGTGCTGTACTAGCAAAAGAAAAATCCCAGCTGCCCAGTGATGGTATGACCTGGAACTGTAGCATTAGGCTCAGACGCAGCATGCGGTTTGCAAAGAGCATTTTCTGTTTGTTTTTGCTCTTGTTATTCCTTTAAACATACCTGCCCATCGGCAGGGGAACAGAGCTTGAACAAATCATAGGGCCCAGCGAGATGACTACGATGTGGATGAAATTCATATGAAGTAGATAATCTCTATGTTCTGACAATGAAGGATTGATAAGCACATCATTTTAAGTGGCAGCACAAAATCACAGGTATCATATTGTGTTTATATCTAAATATGATTATTATAAATTTGTTCAGTACAGATCTGGAAACATCTACTAATAATCACTAAGGATGGGGAACAGAGGACCTAAGATTTATTTTTACTTTGTTATTCTGTGTTGTAAACATGGTGGTGGCAGTTGTTCATAACTCAGGGCATGAATTAATTTCATATATCAAGTTGCAGGAATACTGAAATATCTATAAGAAAGCACAAACTGACAGACATTGCCCAGCTTCAGGAATAAAATGTTTTTGTGTAACTGAACTCTGGCCCTGAGATGTTACTAAATCAACTCTTTGTCCCCTACTCTTTAAGTAGTGGTCTTGTGACACTCAGGCTTGACTTGAGCTTTAAATGTGGGCTGAAGCACACTGATCTTGGATGTCTCTACCTTTCTCAATGCTGGATGACAGTTGTGAACTGCTGCTGTGTATCTAGCTATATATGTGGTGCTGTGGGTGAGGCCCAGGTCTTTGTGTACCAGGGTTTCATGTTTCAAGGACAGGCCAGCACTTTGCCAATCTATCTTTTCTTTGCCCCCATTATATGAAAATCACACATCTGTGCATCTTGTTCAAAGCATTGAAGACAAAAGTCTGAGTAAATTTTCTTTCCTACCTTCCATCATTAATTCCAAAGTCCCATCAGATTGGCAAAAGCCATTTTCCCCTCTCATCTATAGCTATAATTTACAACTTCCTCTGTTTTATGGTATCCCACTGCACACAAGGATTCTCTTTTATAATTGAGGTTTTTTATTTTTTTAAAGAAATTATCAACTACATGCTTTTATCATTTTAAAAGAGAGTTTAAATAAAAAAGAAATGTTGACAGGGAAGGACACTGCTGTCCCCCATTCTGCAGTAAACTGTGACAGTGAACCCTCACCCCCCCCCCCACCTCAGCTCTTTTCCCTTCCAAGCATTTCGCTCAGTCCAAGGAGAACACAAGAACAGTGGAGTACCACTGTTAGCAGCAAAAACAATATTGACTTCCATTTGTTGCTTCTGATGTCAGAGCTAAGCTACAGTGCCGTAAGAGTGAGGATATTCCCACTTCACATGTGGACCTCTGGATTGCAGAGGAAGTGCCAGCCTCACGCTCTGACAATGACAGTGCTGGTGAGGGGGACTTTCTGAAGTCTGTTTGTTGCTCAGCTGGGTCTAGACATGAGATAGCATGCACCTGCATAAATCTGTTCCCTTGATAGTTGACACAGTTCCTACAGGTTTGGAAGGTCATTCATGTCCTATAAAAGAAATATTCCAATACTACTCTAGCAACCTGTTCAATGCAAGGTGTAGTGATAAAATCTTAGAAAAATAAGAGCCAAGATCTCCCCAGGAAATGGAGGATGCCTACAAAACCAATGGCCATTGGAGGGTGGTCAACATTGAGCCTTTGCAAGCAAGCTTCCTGAAGATGGAAGATAGAAAAGGGTACTGTGGTACAGATAAAATATATGCCCGTCGTGCAGTCACTGCTGACTAGGTACAAATGGCAAACACCGGGAAAATCCACTGCATGAGCTGGTTACAAACTACCGGCCAGTGCAGGAGGCTTCAACAAGCAGCAGCTCCGGGGTAAACTTGCACTTGCTTGACCTTGCTATCCCTTACCTGGCTTAAAAATATTCCAATGACGTGAGCAGTTAACACCTGGTGTTAGAGAAACATGTCCGCATTCTCTGAGCCCTAGAACCTGAAAATCAGATGCTATCTTTGCCTCACCTCTGCATTTCCCTTTTCCCCTCAGAGACAAAGGGCAAGACTGTGATTGAAAATCAACACTTGACACACGACATAGCTTCCCAGTCATTAAACACAGGTGCCAGACTCCTTCCAGAATCTGACCACCAATACCTATCTTGTACACATCAACGGACACCTTCTATTTTCTTTTCTTTAATCTCTGTATCACAAAAAACACATTCTGGCCACCTAAGCTACCTTCCGTCTCCTTCAGGCCTTCCATGTGTGTTTCCTCTTTGGAGACTTCATGCATTCTGTGGTCTCCTCTGCATGGCCACTCCTTTCTCACCTGAGCTCTCCCCTTCTTAGATGGTCTCTGAATGGAAACCAGAACACCAACACTCTCCTTTTACTCCATCCTCTGGTAACTGTCGTCCCACTATGCTTGTCACTCTGGGTCTCAGCTCATTTACCTCTGTTCCTCTACCACAACATGGGTGAGTGGGCACCCATGCTTCTCATCCACTCGTTTAACTCTGGCACAGTTCTCAGCTCTTGGGAAGTTTCTGGATTCATATCTGTAGAACGAATTAATGACTGCTGTCACAAACAAAGAAATCTCTTCAAAATCTCTTTGGGCCTCCAAGTCCGACCTTGAAAGAAGACTGTCACATGACTGAGGGTGTGGCTCAGGGTGAGAGTGCTTATCTAGCTTGCACAAACACTTGTGCAACGACTCTGAGCACCACATTAAGCCAGAGGAAGGGGAAGGGTTGCAGGACTGTAATTACAGCCCTAAGGATACAGAATTATAAGGATTAGAAAATCAAAGTCATCGTGGCTACATAGTTCAAGACCAACCTGGACTCTATGAGACCTGTCTTAAAACCAGAAAAAGGAAATCAAAAGGAAAAAAAGAAAAATACCATGGTCAATTGGAACACATTTTTCCTGCTCTCAAAATACTCATTCCACAGCCCCAAAGATCCCATTCTCCTCAGGTGGTTATTACAATATCTTTTCCTGAATGATTGACAGACATGTACAGCTGCCATAGTCCATATATCTTAATGACACAATGATTCTTCAGAAACTCTATTCGTGAGTCATCTACAGTGGCATGCATAGCATGTAGATAGGCCTAATTCCTATGAACAGGATGACTGCTATTTTTTCTTCAGCAGACAAATGCATGCTGCCAGCACCCTTTGGTGATGTTGGCACCTTGTGTTGCTCTGTGATTTACCCGAAAAAGCTTTGGAAGCTTTGGAGGTAACTGATAATATGTTAACGCTTTTCCCATTAACATGTATTCCATGAGCAGGAGAGAATACAGTGAAAATAATCTATGATAACAATTATGTGTCTGTGTGCATATGCATGTACGTGTACACGTATGTGTGAGTGTCCAGGCATATGCAGGCACATATTTGGGGACCAAAAGTCAACACCAGGTACAATCCTCTGTAAGGCCATCAATCACAGGGTCTTTCCCTGCCCTGAAATTCATCAATTCAGCTAGTCTGGCTGGCCAGTGAACTCCAGGGGTCCTCCCGCCTGTGTCTCCTCAGCTCTGGAGTGACAAACATGCATCAGCACAACCAGCACTTCACATGGGACTTGGGGATAGAACTAAGGGCTTCATGCATGTAAGCTTTACCTGCTGCTCTAGCTCATTAGCCTGTATTTTATTGGAGAGAAGGTAAGAGTTGTGTAAAGAATAACTTTAAAGTTAGATTGCCTTTCTGAGAGATACCAGGAGAGGGGGGAAAAAAAGCTGAATTTGAAAATTTTTCAGCTCTGCATGCCCTTATCTCCTGTCAGTCCTGTGATAGTCCACACTAGGACCAACAGAAGTCACTGTTTTGATCACTCCTATGATGCTTAGGGGGACAAAGAATGTCACGTGTGTCTATTTCACCACTCAGGCAGTCACTCACAGAACAAACGTATGGGGCACGGATAATTCCTTGTAGCCCATGCACACAGTTCAGTATCTAGGGAGGGATGCTTTCTATTCCAATTTGGGTGACTACTGCATTTAACAGGACTGAGGTGGACCCCACCTATCCAGTATGGCCCTCAGTCTCCATGCCAGTGCTTTCATGTTTCTTTTATTTAAGCATCTGAAGACTGGATTAATTATACTTGTCCTTTAAAAAATGATTTCTTTGCTGAATGAACCATGGAAACAAACTGCACTGATGATCTTTAAATGACCCAGAAACCAAGATAATTATAGTTGTAATTAATTACATAACACGATGTCTCCTGGTAGTTTTCGAGAAGTCTAACCCAGAAAACTCTGAGGTCTGAAATTTGAATTTGGACACAACACCAACACAGGGCAGGGCAATGTATGTCAGGTTCTGATACTTATTTCAGTGTGTGTGACTGAAGAGAGATCACTTAACCTGTTCTCATTGGTCATGCTCATCTGTGAAACAGGGATGGAAATGTGGGATCATCTCCAAGGGGATGTCATATGTTAGTGACAGGAAATGAAATGACTAACATCAGAAGAATCTCAACCAAACTAGGTTACTGGCCGAATGGCATTAAGAGCCAGAGACCACAGCCATGATGTTTCATATACTGGAGAGCATATACATCTGCTGTCATGGTAACACAGTCATGTGGGCACACATGTGTGTATATATGTAAATTCATACACACACACACACACACACACACACACACACACACACACACACATATATATATATATATATATATATATATATATATATATATTCCTTCACTACAAATATATCACAGTCCTGGTACAGTGACTAGCCACATCAAATATAGTTTCACCATGGGCCATAGACAGGCACATGCTTTCTTTTTCCCTTCAGCACATATCATGTCCGTGTTTGTCACAGGGTCCTATCCTCTGATGTATGGGTAGATAAGTCTCTAGCTCTTTTGCCTCTATCCACCAAATGCTTACCCCTCACTTTGCATGCAAGCCAGGACATAATGTGGAAAGTGCTTCTCTCGCCAATGTGCTTTGCATCTTGGAATATTTGCCCAAAGTAGGATCAAATAACACTAAAAAGTATTGCTTGTGTCAACCTTACGAAGTGGGCTGCAAATGATGCATTAATACAGGGGAGGCAGAATGAAAGTAAAAGAGAAGCCAGGACAGATCTTTCATTTCGTTTTCTGCTGTGTTTATTTATAGGCAAGATGCTCTTAGGACAAACTTCCCCAATCAACAGAAGAGCACACGTGTTAAACTCAGTTCCTTTGTACCGTGCAGAAGGAGCTGAGAGATTAATGAAGGCACAGACACCTCTATGGAATGCAGGAAAGCACAGTTAAAACACCTGAAGAGAACATCTGGATCTAAAGAAAACATTCTTATCAGACATGAACTCAATTCGGATCACACTTTAATGAAGTACTGATTCAGTGGTCAATAATGAATCTTCCTAGAAAAATAGGTTTCTGAGTATTCCCCTTTGACTCGATGTAAGTACACATTACTATTAGCATTACTAAAAATATCTTAGGCTCTGTGTATCTTGAGATCAGTAAGCTAATAGAAGCAATTTTAGAACGATGCAGTCATAAATTTAAATCTGAAACATCACCTCAGGCTCACATTCGTGAGCATTTGGTCTTCAAAACTGTTTTGAAAGGTTGTAGAGTCTTGGAGATGTGACCTCTCTAGCTACCACATGTAGGCCAGTCACTGTGCATGGGCCTTTATCATATAGCTGTGTCCTGATTTGTGAAAGACTGAGATCCCATGAAACTGTGAGCCAAGAGAGACCTTTCTACTCTTAACTTGCTTCTATCTGTTGTTTTGTTTGTTCAGCAAGACAAGCAATACACATCAAGGTAGACTTTTTCATTTAGTAGTGAGCAATTTGGTCAAAGAAGTTATTGTACTGTCTCAAGCTTCAGAAGCTTTATGACAGGGCTGTGATAAGGGGATGAATCTTTGAAAGGTATAGAAAAGGTTAAGCATGATAATGAATTACATAGTGGCTAACATAATAAATATATATGAGATACAGTAGAAACCAAAGTGTTATTGCTACCTCCTAAAACATTAAATCATAAAGAAACTACAACAAACCCCATGGAAATTTTCTAGAATGTAATATACAGGCCTATCTTTGTCTCCTTCACACACCCCTATCATGTGCCTGTGCTCATAACTCTCCCTCAAGTACCACATAAACACATTCACTCTCACAAAGTCACACAAGTTTCCCCTCCAGTATAGGTGTCATAGTGTGCCAACTTAATTCATGATAGATTCCATGTGGACCTGTCCAGCAACTGTCAAGTACAACTACAGGCAAGTAATAGATAAGACACATTCTTTATGGATTTAAAACCATATGATCAGTGGCTACTTTGAATAAAAAGTTTTATGGGGTGAGATGAGTGAACCCTCCTAAGTATGACGATAACTATAATATGTTAACGATGAGTAGACAAAGCCATTAAATGTTAGTATGGACGGGGGCCATAGCTTAGTGGTAGTGAGTTTACTTAGCAAGCACAAGGCCCTGAGGTTCTATCTCCTGTGCATGGTGATATATGGTTGTAACCCAAGAACTCTGAGACTGGAGGCAAGAGGTTTGGAAGTTCAAGGTCACCTTTTGATATGTAATAAGATCCAGTCCAGCATAGGCTATAAGCATATGACCCTGATGTGGTCTATAATGCAGACAAAGGAGGGAATATTTAGTACTTTCTGGAAGATTCTCATGGGGCTTTTGATTTGTTGTCTGTTTGTTGGCTTCACAAACTAATCTTCCTGTCATCGGAATGTAACAGTGCTAATGAAGACCAAGATCTGAGAGAGCCAGGTATGTCTCTTGACTGAAAACCATTAACATACATATGAGCTCCAGGCAAGAGTCCATGAGATACTATTATACAGCATCATGGAACTTAAATGCTGATCAATTATTCAGCTCATCAAAGTAAGCAAGTACAACTAGCAAGCAGAACACATGTACCATGGGCGGTGCTGCACAGAACACAAATGCTGTGCAGTCGTCTACACTGTGCCGTGCACACAGTGCCAAACACCGCAAGAAATACACACTGCTAATGCCCCTCTCAAGGGAGCAGGAAAACAAAGGGCTCAGAAAGACAACAGGAGAGTAGGTCCCCAGAGCTGGTGAGTGTGCCACCCGTATCTGCTGTCTCCCCAAGCACATGCTACACTGCTTGCACCGAGTCAGATCATTTGCTCAGAGGCAAGAACTCTTCCTCCCAGCCCCTTCCCTTTGTTCCATCAGAGCTGTTGAAAAGCTCACGTTGACTCTGGGTCTGTGTCTGCCTCTCCATGTGTGTCTCAGAAAGATACTTTATCTTTCAAGTTTTATGGCTCATATCTGTGACTAAAATATCATTTATGACAATTCCCATCTGCTAAGCTTCAAAAGTGATATAGTTTCACTGCAAAGGGCTGCTACCAGGGACCCAAGTTATAAGCCATGATATGAGTAGAATCATAATGCAACTAGGCTCTCTCACAAGCTGAGCACCATTAAAAGGCATTTGCTTATTCATTCATTCATTCATTCGTTCATTCACTCATTCATTTATTCATTTATTTTATAGAAAGCTCTTTGGTGAAAGTCACAGGCTCCAAAGTGCAGCTCCTGGTGGCTCCTCCTAGAGCATTAGAAGCGTGAGGCTCTTGCAGCCCAGACAGATCAGACCCCATTTCTTACTCTGGGTGAGAAAGCAGAAAGCCTGGTCCTTCTGTCTTGTCTGACAGTTATGGACTAGCAGTGCACCTTATTAAAGATTAAGGCTTGCCCAGGCACTCTCGTTTGGCCATCTCCTGTTCTCAGTCCAGCATTTATTACAAAAGGGGCTGAAGATTAACACCATCCATTCTGCCTGGAAAGAAGACCGATCAGTTAGTGGTTCCACAAAACCAAGAGAATGCAGAGACATGCAGAACAGCCTTCTATTTTCTAGCATTCTGCCTCTCAATGCTACCTAGAGTTTTAAGACTGTCTCTATGTCATTGTAATATTTAGTGAACCTTGTTACACATCTGATACCTGTTCTGTTCCCTGAGGTCAAGTTCAGAACATTAAAAAAAAGGCTAAAATAAAAATTAGCCTATAATACTCTCAATATTTTGGAGTTTATTTTACATCTCTTCCTTTTCTCCCATCTTCTTTACTCTGTCACTTCTCCAATAAAGGTGCTTTTATGGTGTCATAAAATTTCTTTGTAAACTCCATTTACAATACTGCAATAGTACAATACTACAATAGTAACCTACACTTATTAAGCAAAGAGGAATGCTGCTTTTTAGGCTCCTTTTCCGCCATTTCTTGCCCCAAGCAGACACTGCTAGTCAATTGTAGAGCACCCCGTTCCTGAGTCTACAAATGGCCCTTCTCCCAACAACTGCTACTAATAAATCTGAATTCCTGTGCAACGAAGTAGGTTACAGGGAGAACTCCCCACAACACAGACTCAGTAGTCTAGAGCAATCTGAAAGCTATTTGATTATCGCTGTTTGAGTCTGCTCACAACTAGATAACCTGTTTCACATGGGGCACAGAACATGAAGTCATTTCTTACTCGCATGTGACTTCCAGCCCTGCAGCTCTGTCCCCATCTCTGCAGAGGCCCCAACACCAAGTCACAGGTGCAGGCCATAATAGGTAAGTCACAGCAAAGTGGCTGCTGAGTGCATATATATCTTCTTGCTTGCCAGTATCATGTCGGGACCAATAGCAAGAAAGTGATAAACACCGAACAACTTATATCCGTAGTGTAGGAAGGACAGTAGTTTGTGCTGTTTGTTATATTTTTGAGATAAGGTCTTGCTCTGTAGCCCAGGCTGCCCTTGACTTTTTGCTTTGCCTGATTCTACTTTGCAAGTGCTGAAATTTCAAAGTTTGTGCCCCAACATGAACCTTGCTCAACAAGGTTTGAATTGTATCTTTCTAGAGTGAAAATTACCTGTAGGAAAAGAGAAGCAAGGGGATTGTCATGTCTTTGAGGTCAGCCTGTCTATCTACACCATTCTAGGCCAGTCAGGGCTGCAAAAATACCAAGCCAAACCAAAGCAAACAGAGCCAGAAGACACCAACGTTTTGGTCCTCTAACCACACTGCTAGATTAATGAGCCCAGTAAAGAGTGACTGAGGGTAATGCATCCATGTCCTGTTTAGATATTTACAAAGATTTAGATAGCTCTATTTATACTGGAAACTCAGTGTATATGCATGCTATTAATATTCACAATTCAAAATACCACAGAGGCCATTCAGGAAGTCATTAAATCAGGAATATTGAGAGGCATACAGCAGAGGACAAGTCAAGGAGACTCCATAACACACTATAAAATCCAGACGGGGTAAACATGAAATGGGCATCTAGTCTGATGTGGATTAGTCATTGTGTAGAAATAAATAATATCTATTTATAATATATGCATTATCAGCTTATATACCTATAGATCTTGTGGTGCTCTCTCCCCCCAACGGCAACTAGAATGAGTAAGTAAAGCAGAGGTCATGACCCCTCTGTTGTTGTTGTTGCTGCTGATATCTGATGATTAATTTGTGGAACGTATCATTTTAATATAAAGAGATGCTCATTGCTTGATTCGTCTGGGTCGTGATTACACTATGTACATATTAGTTTCTAGATGCTTCCTGAGAAATGTGCCACGTGGCTATTGGTTACCAAAATGGGATCATTAGTTTCAAATATGGAGAGAGAGATTGCTGGGAGAAATGAACAGGACAGGCCATGGCTTCACAAAAGCGCCAGTGAACGTAGTTATGGTGGTACATGTCTGTGACCCTCAGCACTTGGGAGTGGAACCAAGAAGATCAGGAGTCATGTTCTTCCTTGGCTACCTAGTAATTTTAAGGTCAACCTGGGCTAGGAAGATTCTCTTTCTGAAATGAAAAGAATCAATCTGGCTTCAGAAAACCTGAAGAGAACTAGCCACTTTTGGAGGAGAGAGGAACAAATTATAGGCAGTCCAGAAATACACACGTAGGTATGTGTGTCTCTAAGGTACCCGCCTGCCAGTGCAGACCATCCCCTTTCTGGACTTTGCTCCTGGGGTCATAGCGCATTAATATTCCACTCACTGATGCTCTAGCATTGTCTCTCCCCATTTCTTTATGACCTCAAGCATTTTATGCATAAATGTCAGTGTTCTTTGCAATTAATCATGCCCACCACAGACTAATTGTGGACAACGGGCCTGCAATTACCTCAAATGCATTTCAAATATGCATGAATCTTCAGAAAGCACTTCCATTCCCGAACCTCGTACTTAAACAGGAAGCCCTTGGCTACTCCTTCCTAAGTCCCTTTCAAATTCAATGTGAACGAGAAAGGTAATCAGATCATAGATAATGGTGCCCATGCCCATAGTCTGCTAATGAGAAAGTGGCATCTTGAAATGCCAGCTGTGACCTCTACAGAGCAGTATGTCTGGGAACACTAAGAATGGCCCTAGAGAAAGCCTGGGAGTGGAGCTTCTCGGAGCTCATAAAACAAAGATCAAGAAGTACAATGATTCCCAGCAGAAATGAATAAAAGACTGAGAAATAGACACAGGGGTCACATATAACACAAACTTCACACCCACTTGTAGCAATGTCACCTTAACACCAGTATCACCGTAAATCAGTATAGACAACAAGCCTGCTTCTTTATGTTGACTTAAGTTATGGAAAGGAGACAACAGGGGCTATGGAGATAACTCAGTCCAGATCTCAAGAATCTACATTAAAAAGCCAGGGTGGTGGCTATTCCTAAAACTCCAGCTCTGGGACAGTAGAAGGACATGGATCCCTGAAACTCACTGAGTCCCAGCATAGCTGAACAGTAAGGTTTAGTTTTATGGAGAGATCCTGTTTCAAAAAAATAGCAGTCGAGACTAGTTAGAAGATACCATCATTGGCCATATTGAGTTTGGGCTTCCATATACATGTCCCATGCTTGTTTATACGCATGCACAGAATACGTGGGCATACACCACACCACACACACACACATACACACACACACACACACACACACACACACACACACACACACACCCCACAGTGGTAAATGAGTAAGAAATAAAGAAAGGAGGGAAGGAAGGAAGATAGGAAATGAAGCTATTAAAAGCAGTGGATCTCAATGTCCTGCACTTCCCCTAAGAGAACATTGACAACATATGGAGATATTTTGGTTATGGTGAGCGAGAGGCATGACCGGCATCTGGTGGGCTGAGGAGTGCTGTCAAAAGCACACAAAGGATGAAGAAATCTCTGAACTAGCGGAAACCTTTTAGCAATGCCATAAGGAGAAACACGGCCATAGTGGAACTGACAAGTCGGCCCAACAGGTAAAAGTACTAACTATCCAAAGACAGGACCTGATCTCCAGCACCTATGCAAGCGAAAGGGGTGCATGCCAGCACTGTAACGGTGGGGCTGTGGGAGAGCAGAGATAGAATAGTGCTAGGCCTTGCCAGCAGACAAAGTAGCCCTAAGTTCAGAGAGACCCTGTCTGAAGAGGACAGGGGAGTGATAAAGGAGGGCACCTGACATGGTCCTGTAGACTCTATGTGCATGCACAGATGTGACCGTGCGTGCATGCACACACACATATGCATGCACATGCACACATGCACACACGTGCATGCGCGCGCGCGTACACACACACACACACACACACACACACACACACACACACACACGATGTCAACAATGTCCAAGTTAGGAAACTGTGAGCAACTGAAACACAAATTCTGGAACAAGAAAGTATGAAGGAAGAGTCAGGCTTGGAACGGGACAATGCTATGGCTTTGAGCCAGGTTCTATTCCCACATAAGCCTTAATTTCTCTCTCTGTTAAGTGGGGATAACAAGACCCTCTTTGCAAAGTGGCTACAAGAATTTGAGACAATGGATAGAGAAATACCTGCTAGATTATAAGCAGGAGCCTTTGTATTCATTGTCATTATTACTGTTTACTTATTTTCCAATCACATAATCAAACTGAGACAGAACCCATGTTGGCAAGTTGTGCAGCTGCCAATCAGGCACCATGGCAAATATCCCCTCCATCCTCCTAGGAATAAACTAGTCTCACTTCAAACAATTGTTACAGTTAGAATCCAATTGACTCCAGACAAAAGTATTGAGATAATCAGCATATTAAAGCCAACACTATAACCATATGTTAATTATGTAAATGATTCATTTTAATCAGCTAGAACCATGTAAAGAGTAACTAGGAATGCAAATGCAGGGAGTTATTAAAAACCTCATTATTATTCATCTTGGTTCCATGCGTGAATGTATCCATCCAAACAGATGAATTAATAGTGAGAGGAGAGATGAAAGTGCTTGAGGGAGAGTCTGCGGGACACCATCTGTCTGCCTCACTTCTTGCTCTGGTCTCCACTTTGCAAGAAAACTGGATCAGGCATGCAGGAAGGGGCTGCGGGTTTCCCTGCAAGGCTGAGTCAGCCCTTCATTCCTGCAGCAGCACTAGGGCTCCCGTGCATATGGGTTCACTTGCTGTCTTTTTGGATTGGAAGATGTTATGGAGTTATCAAACTATGGATTTTAATGGCCAGGGTTTCCTGATTCATTCATTCCCTATGTGTGTGTTGTGTATGTGTGTTCACATGTATGTGGAGGTAAGAGGCTTACTGTGTGTCATTCCTCAGACACAGTACATCTTCTTTTCTATGATGAGGTCTCTCGCTTTTACCTAGCTAACTGACACTGTCTCAAAAACTACAACAGAGAGAAGATCAGTATAGGTTGTTTCGTGTCTATGTGAGACCCTAGATTCAGTCCATAATACCACCAAAAGGAATGAAAGGGAGGGAAGTATGAAAGCAGGAGGGGGAGGGACAGAGGGAGGGAGGGAGAGAAGAAACGGGAAGAGGGAAGGAGGAGGACAATGAAAAGGAAGAGGAGAAAAAGAAGAAGGAGAAGGAGGAGAAGAAAAGGGGAGGGAAGGATATAAGACAAACAGGCAGAAAACATGTTGAGTAGGTCTCTGTGTAGGTGATGGGAACCTGACATATAGAAAATTTCATTTGTTGGCTTGAGGTCAAGCTAGTGATTTGGATTTACACCCAGGTCTGTTTTATCCTCCTTGTTTTCCTTCATGCTTTAAAGATCAAGGTAATCCTTAAAATCATCCCCTCTTCTCTATTGGTCTAACCAGTAATCAGTGTTTTCCTATGGAAAGCACTCCATGATGAAAGGTTCTATATCTGTTTTGTATATGGTTACAACCAGCCTTGCCAGGCTCCAGAACATTTGAAAATCACCACATGTTTTTAGGGTACCTATGTTCTAAGCTTTGCTTAACATTGGGGAACTTACATCTAAATAGTTGTCCAGGGCTAGATGCTTCAGAATGAGTTGAATAGCCTGAGATTTCTACAATGCAACTGCCCCATGGTTCCTACTCCATGCTTACAAAAGCATTTTGGGGATGAGGGCTCAGATGATGTTTCCGTCTAATGGGCTATGAACAGCTGCAAAGTACACATTGCCAACACTCAGAGTCGCCTGGGACTTCTTCTCCAACTCCTGATTCTTCATTGATGATTTCTTTGAGATAGGATCTTGCTACACACTGAGATTAGCCACTGGCTTCTTAAATAGCCCAGGCTGGCTTCCACTAACTATATAGCCCACATTTTCCTTAAGCATGACATATATTGCCCAGGCTGGCCTCGAATTCACTGTATACCCTAGGTGGGCTTCAAACACACTACATAATCTAGGCTAGCCTCCAACTAATTACATAATCCATACTAGACTCCAACTGACTGTTTAGTCCCAGTAGGCCTTCAAGTAACTATACAGTCAATTCAACTTTCAACTCACGATCTTCAGCCTCATCGTCTACAGTCATGGGAATTGAGGAATATATAAACAAGCCAGGCCTTAAAATTGTCTGGGTTAGAAAAACAGAAAGATTCACCATTGTTACCTCATGTCAGCCTCAATTAAGTAGAGCCTCCTAGACATAGGGATGACTGTCTCTGTTGGCTGAGCTTGTTGCTAACTCTCCAGGGCTTTCCTCTTTCCATCTGCCCTCCTCACTGGGTCAACACATATGCTCCCCACGCTGCAAAGTGAATTAAAATGAATGGTGTTTTGACACCTGCATGAAACCTTTTAAGTTTATAAAGGTTTTTGATCAATGATGCCAGTTTCCTGGTAATGTCCAAGCATTCCAAAAATAGCACTTCTCAAGATTAATGGCCAGAGGGGAAAAGGGAAAATGCTGATGGAGTGTTGAGCATAAGTGTGGGACTTCTTCTTCTTCTTCTTCTTCTTCTTCTTCTTCTTCTTCTTCTTCTTCTTCTTCTTCTCCTTCCTTCCTTCCTTCCTTCTCCTCCTCCTTCTCCTCTTTTCCCCTCTTTTTCAGGAAAGATTATGAAGTTGGGCTAATGTCATGTTTAGTTATATAAAAAGAGTAGAGAGAGGGAGAGGAAAGGAAGGAGAGAGAGAAGGAGAAAGAGAGAATGAACAGAGGCAGAGGAAACAGAAAGAATATAAATTGTGATAAATAGCCTCATTAGAAACTAAACGTTTGAAGTTAGTTTCTTTTAATGTATCAGAAAATCTGGAAGCACATAGCCCTTCCTATTATACAGAGAAGTACAGTGAAGTCAAGAGGAAGGCTTCTCTTTCAAATGGAAGAAGAAATAGTGTATCTGTTGTCTGCTCTTCACTGTGACTCAGGCAAAGATAAGGAATGATGTGGGCAGGGCAAGTCTGCAGTGGAAAGAAATAGGAGTTCAGTGAGCTTCTGTGAGTCTCTTGCTCTATGCTATAAACCTGGAAGAAGCATTGATGGTAGAGTAAGTCCAGAAGTCTGCTTCTCTCTCATAGGAGGACATACATACATTTTCATTGTAAGAAACTGAGGGCAAATCCTGCAGGTAAAATAAGGACTTGTTCAAGAACTCAGTGGGATCATGGGATGACACTCAGTTGGTAAAGTGAAGCCCAGGGTTTGAGTCCCAGTACAACATAAGCATACGTTGTTAATTCTTCCGTTTGGAAAGTGTGTCCTAGAGGATCAGAAGTTCAAGATCATTTCCAATTGAATAGTGAGTTCTAAATTAATGAGAACCTGTGTGGGTGATCCTGGGCTACATGAAGAATTGCCTCAGAGAGACAGAAAAAAAGAAAGAAGAGTGAGAGAAAGGAAGAGAGAGACAGACAGATAGAGAGACAGAGACAGACAGACAGAGAGTCAGAGGGAGGGAGGGACGGAGGGGGGGGAGAGAGAGAGAGAGAGAGAGAGAGAGAGAGAGAGAGAGAGAGAGAGAGAGAGAGAGGAAAGAAGGGAGAGATACAGAGAAAGGGATAGAGACTATGAATGTATCAAGAGGAGAGACACCAAAGTAAACCCAAGGACAGCTTAACTCAAATGAGTATGTCTGATTCCCTGTGGCTCCCCTGTGATAAGACTTCTCCTGGCTGATGTGGTACTGACAACAAACTGATCAGTATCCCCATCTCAGAGCAGCAAATCCTCAATGTGCCCCCATGTGATTTTGGGTCTCATCTCTGCCAACAGTTAAGATGGGACTGGGGACCTTAGCCAGTGCCTAGAGATCAGCTGCCAACAGATCCCAGCCAAGAGAACCTTTGTCAGCTCAGTAAATGTGCCCACTGGCAAGATTTCATGATTCAACGAACAGCATATTGTCTAAGACCAAGGAGGGGAGAAAATCGAGTCAGAAAATCCATCTGCAATTCATTTCACACTAGACTTTGAAAACACATCCACCTGACAAAAGCGTAATTGATCATTTCATTTTACTTTTTGAAAGAGTAAATATGCTCAAAATTAAATACTTTGGGGGTAAAAAGTCAGGGTACCCAGATAGCTCTGAGTGGCTTTGTTCTCCATAGTCTAATTCTTCTGTGTTTCTCTGCCTCATGGCTCCTAATGTTTTCTCTGGAATCCCTTTCTGATCTTTAATCCCTTTAAATGTTTTTCTGTGCTTACTCTCAAATGTCTTTGTAGCTTCTGTAATTGGGTTCTCTGGCATCAGTTTAACAGAGCTTAGCACAATGCAGGCTTGACAAATTTCTTCTAAATGGAATTAAAAGATAAGCTATCAATATCATTAGAGGAAGTGACCAGAATTTGCCATGCGCCACAACAAATATATCAAATAGGACCTAAGATGACTGCATGGTCTCATGGTCAAAGCAGTGAGGAAAAACGGGGCCATGTAAGGCTGTACCATCTGAGCCCATCTATCATAGCAAATTCTAAATTCACAAGTCTGGAGACAGAAGGCTGGACCAGATGATTTTTCAAGGCTCAACCAAGTTCAGCATTCTCACCAGAAATGTCAAGGCCAAGCTTCCCTGGAAACACACACAGGATTTGCTTCCTCTCCAGGAGCCTGTGCTGTTGTGATATTCAGCCAAGGTGTTCAGCAATCTGGCAATGCCTAAGTGACATTCTCTGACATAGCTGGGCTGGAAACAATGTCAGATTTACAAATGTCCTGGCAGTGAAAGAGCATGCAATGGAAGCAGATACCAATGGGAGTGGAAAGTTGGTTCTTCCCTGGGGAAGAACTCTATGCACATGACTGTGTTGGGGGCATGAGTGTGAGACACAACTCTACACCTAGGTCAACAGCTGATAGGGTCAATAGAGAACATGTGACCCATGCCAGACCAGTAGAAAACCTCCCAGGCAGCTTCTGAGAAAATGACAAAGAATAGACCTCGTCTCTCCTTATCTGAAACTGACAGACTCGGTAGCTCTCAGTACCCCTGTTCTCTGCAGGGTAGGGACTAGCTTATAGATAGGAAATTGGCAGGTTCTAACACTTTCCCCATCTATAACCTGTATTCCACTGGAATTAGTACTTTGTGTGCAACTATACAAGGGTATTACATCTGTCATATTAAACTAGAGACCCTCAACCTCTGTTCAGCTCGTAACTTGGGTGTTTTAATTTTCTTTGCAGGAGATTGTCCTGTGTGGTGTGAGGTGTTAAAGAACAGGTTTTCTTCTATCTTGCAGAGGACAGAAGCACCTCACATCCAGTCGTAAGGACCAAA
This sequence comes from Rattus norvegicus, assembly GCF_021556685.1. Classification (NCBI taxonomy): domain Eukaryota; kingdom Metazoa; phylum Chordata; class Mammalia; order Rodentia; family Muridae; genus Rattus; species Rattus norvegicus. The sequence goes on from NC_141543.1 coordinate 14,410,103, forward strand.
AATGTCTCTACATTTAAACAGCCCTTGTGAGGGAAAAACTAACTCCTGATTGGCTGTCACTGCACCAAAAGAATTTTAATACAGCAAACCAGGACTGAGAAGCAGTGAGGGTCCTTTGTGCTACTTCACAGTGGCTATAGTTTGGAGCATAGACTGAGACTTCTAAAAAGGTGAATCTCATATGAAATTCTCCTTTTTGCAATAACTCTAAATTCTCCCTTGCAACAAAACATCTGGCAAGGTCTTCCATGTATTTATTACCCTGTGGAGTGTATCATCTGGAGATCTGGTTTCTGATGACATTTATATCTTTCAAGATGTTTATGGTTACAAGGAGAAGAAAGGATTCTGTGCATTTATGACACTGGCCTTGAACACTATCTACCATTGACAAAATAAGATATGCATTTGGATGGAGGAAGGAAAAGAAATGGTGGATGGACACTTCAAGTAGATCATAGATAGATAGATAGATAGATAGATAGATAGATAGATAGATAGATTACAGGTTCATGGATACATAGATATATAGATAGATGCATAAATAGGTATGTAGAAAGATATGCAAATAGATGATAGATAAGATATATAGATATATGATAATAGATAGAAGATAGACAGGCTGACAGATAGAAAATAGGTGGATTGATAGATGATGGATGGACAGAGAGATGATAGATGCCAGATTCATTCATAGATAGATAGATAGATAGATAGATAGATAGATAGATAGACAGACAGACAGAAGCATAGTTAGCTCTGTAGACAGATATACAAATAGATGACAGACGAGATATATAGATATATATGATAGGTAGATAGTAGATAGGTAGATAGATAGATGATAGATAGTAGATAGATAGATAGATAGATAGATAGAATCATAAATAGGTATGTAGACAGATACAAATAGATGACAGATGAGATATATAAATATATATAATTGATAGATAGATAGATAGATAGATAGATAGATAGATAGATAGATAGATAGATAAGCAGGCATGTAGGCAGGCAGACAGACAGATATTTTCTACAGTGACTGTCATGATCATTGCCCTAATATATGCCTGTTCCTTATGTGGCATGTAAAAGGTTCACTCAGTAGAATGTACCTCATTTTCTTACAGCAGCCACCTCACAATTTGTAATCAGAAACACAAGAACTGCTGTTCCAGGGTTTCTTGGGGATTCTTACCTTAGACCCCCTTATGGCAGGCTTATGACCAATCCCAGGACTCTGCATCATATCCAGGGCAATATCTTAGAAGAGTCATCTAGGGAACTGTCTAGCTGGAAGAGTGGGTGCCCCTGCTCTAGGCTGTTCCTAGTCACTTAACCATCCCTTCCTGGTACCTTCCAGTAGTCAAGGCCCATTCTTTAACATTCCGAATAGTGTAGAAGTTATTGGACATGCCCCTAATGAATGTTTGTCTGTGCCAAAAGAAATCACAGAAGATTTCTAGTATTGAACCCCAGGAACTCAACCTGATGCCACCAAGAATGGTCAAGGAAAAATGCTAAATTAAGTAAATACAAAAACCAAAGCCAAAAACATGAAGACCTCTGGATTAAAGTCATGATGCATTAGGGCTGTTATTTTGTTTGTTTGTTTGTTTTTTCTATTAGAAAGGTCAAAGTCAGTAACCTATATTAAAATCCTTCCTCCACATGAACTGCAAGATAAACAGATATCATCCTTAGAAGGGGAAATGCTTTCCTGGCAGCCAAGTGCCTAAAAGAGAGGGGAAGCTGCTAGTTCTGTTCACCCCAAGGCACCCATGTGACAGACAAAGCTGTCAGCAAGACACAGCCAGTATAGATTCCGGAACCCTCAACTGCTACCAGGCAGTGAGACACAGATTCCTAATCTTGAAAATGCTTTGCAAAGGTGTGGGCTGGCACGGGACCTAGGAGCTTCGCAGCTGACTGTCTCCTCTGCTTCTCCATCACACCCACAGGACCATCTTGCTCTAGCTTCCTGTTCAGAAATATTTCCCCTCAAATGCCCTCTTTTCCTCGTGGAGAGATACCAGGAAAGCCATATGCCTCTCCCTCTCCAGCTCTCGCTGCTGAGTGTCAATAATGAAAGCCAGAAGCTGACATGTGCTAAACCCGCCTGTCCCTCCCACTTCACACAGATAATAAACAACAGCAAGAAGGACACTTAGGGACAATAGGGTTTAGGGCACTTAGTATGCACTGAAACCAAAATCCACTCAGACTTCTGTAAGAAGTCACTGAGCATTCCGTGACAAGTACTTGGCTGTGAGCAAGAAGGTTTTATCATCCAACAGAGCAACTTAAGTCGGCCCAGCACAAGAGACTTGATGGCTCTCAGTGTCAAATGTGTGGGGATCCGCAAACTCAGAGTGACCTTTAGCACCTGCTGGGCATATTGCCTCACAAGCCATGTGACCCATTTTGTGCTAGGCATTTTGCCCAGACAAACAACCTTTAAAAGATCGGGTCTTTATTTTCTGTTTTCACTAGCTATGGGGCGTGGAGGACGAGATACTTGTAATTAAGAATTCATTCTGGGCCAAACACAATCCTAAACCTATCATTTCAAAGGCCACTTGTGATAATGTGATGAACTAGGTTTGGTTTTTACCCCCTTGAACTAAAGGAGTCTCAGACCCAGGACATCAGAGGAGAGGCAGAATCCCTCAAGGGTAAGCTGTCTTTAGTTAACCACTCTCTCCAGTATCCCCTGGATTACTAATCTAGACTCAGTGTCAAGATCGAGGCTGAGCACATTCTGCTGTGAGTCTACCTTTGCTGAAAGTCTTGCAAGAAAACAAAATAATGGCAGCGCCTCCTGCCCACATGGCCTCTATCACAGCATCCAACTGATCAGATAAACTGTGTGCCGGGCCTCAGGCTGCGCCACTCATGAGTGGCTTGTTTAAGCCTTAGAAAACATGTCTGTAGATCTCTGTGTGCTTGTCTTCATCTCTGTTCACTTATATGTGTGTCCTCATTTATGTGCAGCATACATGTGGACATGAGTGTGTGTGTATGTATATATGTATGTATGTATGTATGTGTTATGTATGCATGCATGTGTATAGAGCACAGTGTATGTATGTGCCTAGTCCAGACATCTATATCTGGAGTCTTTTTCTATCACCCCCCATCTTACTTTTTGAGAGAGGGTCTCCACGGAATTCCTATCTCTGATTCAGACAGCATGGATCATCCAGTCTCTGCCTGTCCAATTCCCCAGTGCTGCGATTACAGGATGTACTGCTAGGCCACAGTTTTAATGTGGGTTTGAGGATCTAAACTTACGTCCTCATGCTTGTGTAGGAAGCACATTACTGACTGAGCCATCTCTTTAGCACTCCATGTTGTAATTAACCATTTTTTTCCATACATTACAAATACTAAAATCAGGGAGGCTAATTGATCTGCCCAAGTTTACCTAGCAAAGTTGGGTTTGGAATCCATTTCAGATGCATCTGCTTCTAACTACAGACTCCTTACACGAGAACTCTAAAACGTATGCACATATAATCACACATACACACACATGTCTATGTCTGTGTCTATGCCTATGTATATATACTTGTTCATTCATTTGCTCTCGAAGGAAGCCTGGAAAGTCTGCTTTTGTTCCTACCCTCTTCTCAAGGCTTCTTTGGCTGCGTTTCCCCCACTACACTTTGTTAGGCCTGACTGCAGCATGATCAAATTTCAGAAGTTTTCTTTTCTACCTGTCACAACCATCTGCTGTGTGAAGGTGGATCCCGTGTGCTTTGGTGTCTGCCTTTACCTTGTTGAGTAGAAACGGGGCCAAGAGCATCTGCCAAGGAAACAGTCTCCTCTCTGCCACCTGCCTCCCTCCAGCTCACCTGGGCTAACCTGGATTGCCTCCACTCAAGGGAAGGAGAAACCATCAAACAGAGGACAGGTGAGTCTCTACGGAACACAACAAACCTTTCCTTCATACATTGGGAAAGTGCCACCACCTCTTTCTTTGATGCAAAATGGTTTTAATCTTCCTCAAGAGCAAACACCTGCTAAACATGAAGCTTTCTAAGTCAGCTGTGGCTGTCGAATGCTGTCTTTCATGGGCACACCTGACAAGACAGACCTGCTAAACAATGAACAGTGATACAAGTGGATCTTTTGAGCCCAGAAACTGCTCAAAACTCAAACAGCTACACTGCATAGGTTTCACGTACGAATTAGGAGCTCAGACCTGGAGGAATGACTTCTGTCAGAGGAGAAAGACTCCAATCCGAGACAGGACACAGCATTTGTGTGCGGAATAGTGTTTCTGCCGTATACACATGCTTGTAGATGCTTGCTCCCGTGAATGATTTAAGAGTGACATCTGATGTCTTCCTCAACCTCTCTCCAGCTTATTGTTGAGACAAGGTCTAGCTCTTGCATCAGAAAGCACAGACTAGGCTATGAAGACTGAACATCTAGCCTCCCTAGTGCTGGGGTTACAGCTGCAGTGCCACATGCCCAGTTTTGGGCATGGATTCTAGGGGATTAAACTCAGAACCTGGAGTTGGCCAACAAGAATTATATTGCCTGAGGCAACTCCCCAGCCCTGGGTTCTTCTTACTAATGGGGGCATTCAAGGTCTTAGGACACCAGTGTTGTTGCCTTTAAAATGGCTGAAAAGAAATCCATGCCCAGAGATTGTGACTGGCCACTGGGGAAGATAAAGGACAGTAAATACACTCAAAGACTTCAAGGTGACCTGGGTGTAATCTCTGGGTGGTGTGGGTGGAATGTGGACATCTAATTAATGGCACTGTCTAAAAGAAGGCTAAAAGAAGGGATGGTGAAAGGAGGAGACCTGGCTGATGCTGCTCAGAAACAAAGAGAGCTCAGAGCTGTGCCTTGGAAGCGTGCCTACAACATTGCCCAGACAATTCCAATGAATCCCAGAACACAGGCTCTTCACATGGCAGGAGAATACGCATTCTGCCCAAGGGGAGGACTAGTTCCTCTAGCTTTGCAGAGCCATCAGGAAAGTCACTCGAGGCCACACTTCCTCTGAACCAGCTGGCTTGGTTTTCACCGGAATTTTACCTTCTCAGGTTTTCTGATACCCAGAAGACTGTAGCTAAGGTGAACATGGGGAAATTACCCAGAAATAGAAAGGAATAATATATATATTATGTATGTATAATATATATATTATACTATATATTATATATAATAATATAATAAAATATAATATATAATATATATTATTAATATTAATAAGATTAATAAGATATATATATCTTAGACACACACACACACACACACACACACACACACACACACACCACAATAGTGGGCCACATGATTTTGGACATCCTATTTCCAACTTCAAATCTTTTCAGAGACACTGAAGTTAGCTAGCCATGGCTAACATTTGAAAAATCTCCACTAGCGATCAACCCCTGGACTTCTTAAGTAATTCCAACCACCCTGGATATCTTGACTCAAAATGTGCAAATGTGTGGATTCTTCCCATGGAGCATGGAGCAGCCTTCTGCACTATGGGATGTAGAGTGTGCAATGCCCGCAGTTGTTTGTGGAGCACTAGATGATACAGCAAAGGAAAGCTCTATTCACCTCTCTGTGAGCTGCCTCATGTGTCCACCATGGGAGGAGGGAACACATACACGACCCAAGTATCTGAAAACTCCACAGCAACAACATCTTTTGACTTTTCCAGACTGGCTCAACTTGAAATGTAATGCCATGGTCTTGATACTTCTAAGTATGCTACCCAACGCAGATGAAAGGCTGGGATACAGCTAACCAAGAGGGGCTTTACCCCTCAGCTTTTCATCTTGGTTATATACCCCAAACAAGGCCACACTGCATATACCCCCTCCACGTGGAACTGTACTCATGGCCTGAGAGTTTAATGATCACATCCGTTTGTGATAGCTATAACTGCCAGTTCCCTTTTGCATCAAGGTTAAAGGGTGGGGGGTAGAGGCAGCAAAGACCAACCCTACATTTCCTACTTCTTCAAACACATGACACAGCTCTGATTTTACTTTGGAGTTCTGAAGTTCTCAGCAGTAGCAATAAAAATAGCAGAGGGCAAAATGGCACTCCACCCTACACAGGGAACGCTTACGTATGGCTTGCTGCAATTATATCTACCTCAGAAGCCTTCCTTCTGTTGCATCTGGGGTCTGACACATGACATCGCTATGCAGAAGCTCATTGGTTAGCCTCTTTCAAGGTTGTAAATGGGGTCATACTTTTCCTTGTGTGAACATCAATGCTAACTATGAAGATGTTTCAATCACGATGATCCCCTTCTCTGATGTGCTATGTGTGACAGGGCCCTCTCTTTCCCTTCATGGTTTCTGTAACCAGGAGACTGATCTAGCTGTTTGTTTCTCCAAAAGCTTACCCACCCTCCCAGGACAGTGTGTACCTGCCCAGTGTGCTGACAACTCATACATAATGGATCTTCTGGCATGAGTTATGAAAGTTAATCAATAAGAAGTGGAAGACTTATAAATTATCTATTGGAGATCAGCCTATAAAACATTCTCCTTCTAGAAGCTGGTTGGACCTGAGGTCTTCCATTGCACGGTTTATTGCCCGTGTTCGAGGTAATGTGGCTCTCAAGTGGACGAAGGCAGGGCTTGTTGTTAAGATGGAAACAGTAGAAATAAAAATGAAATGTGTTTTGCAATAGCAGCAAATCCTGTGGCCATGATTGCCAAGAAAAGAAAAACAATTAGGGTGAACTTCAAGAGGAGAAACTTCTCCCTTCATGAATGGAGTAGAAGGCTCAGAGCACAACAAGGGAAGACCTTGCACTGCATTTTCCTAAAGTAAAGTGGCTAAAATGTCACTAGGCTGTAAGAAATATCTCTTGTCACCTGTACCCTCCCTCTGTCCTTGGCCAGAATATGAAAAGAAGTCCTATAATGCAAATTTTTTATTCTGGGAAAGCTACACCAGGTTCTAGGCAAGAACATAAAATGATCCAGTCAAAAGAAAAGCCATTCCCTACAAACTGAAATGCTCCCTTCTGGAGAGAGGCTCTGTAAGATTTTGGGATAAAGGAAACTAACAAGTGCCAAGAAGTCCTGAAACTTACAAGATTCATAAGGGTCTTCAGAAGATTACATAAGCAATAACAATCCCTGGGCAGATGATACTTTGTTGAGCTGCTTGCAAGTCATGCTGGGAATTTTAGGGACACAGTATTTATGGGTCCTTCATCCTGGTGGGCTCTAAGGGGATACAGCTGCCTTGAATTAACCTCGCTCTGATAGTAACTACCCCATGTGCTGCTCTTCAAGTAACCCCAAATAAACTCCCTGTTCACTGTTATAGACTTGGTTGTTACTGTTTTTTCGATGGTCCACATTGGTGCTGCTGTGGTGAATAGACAATTATTCATGCCTTCCCTGGAAAAGTCACACAAAAAATAAACATCAGGCTTGGTTCAGGCTTGCAGCCCTAAAAGGCCTGGTCACAATGCACACATGGGACAAAGTTAACCGGGCAAGAGGACCAGGTAGGTGAGCATTAAAGAAGACAGTTATAAGTGCAGCATTTTTTCCGGCAATGACAGTCAAGCATCTGCAGGGTAGAGAAGAAACATAGGAAGGAGAAGAAGTTGGAGATAGAAAAACCCTGCAAAGAGGACTGCTTTGAGAAAACACACTCTGCAGTGTTCCACCAGTGACCCTTGCTCTGTTTAATTTTAGTCAATGTTGTTGATTCAATCGATTTTTCCCCTTTAACACAGAGTTTAAATGTGCAGATGGGACTGGACTTGAACTCACACTATAGGCCTGAATGGCTTTGAACTTGAGCTCTTCCTGCCTCTGTCTCATATGTAGTATTTTAAGTAAATGATACTATGTCTGCCTGGAATCTTTTAGCTCAATGCCCCATCTTAGATTAGTTGCAATGAAAACGATGGTATCATGCTGATAACAAGAATTTTTCCAAGCTGTTGATGGAAACAGCAAATGATATCTTTATTCTCTTTCTACCTACACTGTTCCAGTGACTTCCAAACTGTGTGGCACCTGTTAAAAAGCCAAGTGCTTGTTTGTCCAAGCGCTGGCCCCATATGGTGAGCACAAGGCTCCCTTCTCTGCCTCTTATAAGGACACCCATAGTTTGGCTCAAATATGTTCATTTGCATGTGGAAGGCTGCCAGGTATAGACCTGGATTCCAGTGTCAGATGCTTTCTGTGGATAGGAAACGGCCAAGTGCAAAGGACCCTCAGTATTCATAGAACAGAAAGAAACTCGAGAACCCAAGCCTCTACCTCTTATTATTTTATAACGTTCTTATTGCAGGCTCTACCTACACTCTGACATGTTACCAATCAGTTATCCCAGGCAGGAGACTACCCGTCACTACGAGAGCACCGTATCTGCCTCCACAACACTCAGAAGGCAGTAAAGAAGACACAAGACAACAGTTTGGCCCCACTGAAAGAGAATCTTGCTTTCTTCATCGATAGTGTTGTACCCATTACAGTAGTCTAACATTCATAAACTCCAGAAATTCAAAAACTTACACAGAGCTCTCAGGATAAGCAAGATTGTGCTGGTATATAACAATACTACAACAGATTCTCTGCCTAATGCTAGAAAAACGAAATTCATGTGCATGCTACACAAGGGACCTGCCTCACTTGGCCACTGTTTACCAGACCTTCTTACCCCAATTTCAGACCACTGCTTTCCTCTAATACAAACCACCACTGCGAAAGCTTTCTAATGGTGGAAAGTTCCTTGCATGCCAACACTTTCTTCCAAGTCACTGTTCAGTAAGGCCTAACTTGACCACCCTTCTGTGATGGGGCTCTATGACCTGGAGTATATCTTTCATTCCAGCCTTTTTGCTATTAACCACATTGAAGGGTCCCCACCCATGCTCCAATTTTCACCTGCTCTTAAGAACAGAAATCCTGTGAGAATGGGATCCTTGGTCCACTGGTGGTGCTGTGTTCTTGACACCCTGTCCAGTGCCTGACCATGAATGGATATGCAACACCTTCTTAATGAATAAATGATTAGACGATCATAACAGCCCCAAAACTGATCATACCACATCGATCTTCATGGCAGAAGCCCAAGGTTAAGACCTATAGCCTCACCAGAGGGAAATTCTTAGATTTGCCTCCTATCTTTGAAATAAACAAATTACAAGGACCTTATCTAAGGACGTAAACATCCCCTCCCACACAAAGGGACTCTCCGATTTGGCCTTGACCTCATTTTGCCTCTGGCAGAATGCTTCTGGCTGTCAGCTGTGCGAAGCCTGAGCAGAGCAGGTGGAAGGAGGTGTAAATGACCCTGAAGGTTAAAAGGGAAAGAAACCATCACCCAAGGGATTGGGAAACAGTTGAAAGATTCACTGTGTTCATTTTGGACATGAGGAAACTGGCTTCTCAGACTCTGTGATGAAGAAATAACTGGCAAAGCCATCTGCCAAGGTGAAGTTCGATGGTGTCTGTCAGAAGAGTGACTGTATAACCCCTAGGAGTATGCACCCTGGCTCTGGGATTCTACCCCAACTGGATTACACACACACACACACACACACACACACACACACACACACACACACACACACACAATTGTACAATCACATGTAATTGTAGCATGGTGATAGAATTGTAGCATGGTGAAGGTTGCTTAAATACTTATAAAATGACAGGAAATATGGCTCAGGAGTGACGAGCACTAGGCCTGTCATTGTGAGGGACCAGGCTCTGACTCTTACCAGCTCGTAGGAGTGTAAGTCCTGTAAGAATGGAATCATTGGCTCCCTTTGCAGTGCTGTGTACTTGAAGCCCTGTAATTAGCCAGGCATTCTCACAAATGCCTGTTGGTTTTCGGCATCTGCCCCAGGTCCAGGAAGAGAGCTCACTTCAAATGTAACAATAGGTAGAGAGTGACCTGAAAGACAGTTGCCATCTCACGGGGGACCTGAGTATGCACACAAGTGCACATACTGACACAGATAACTACTGAACAGATCCACAGAATCTTAGGATGTCTGTCCAGCACGCTGGGGGAACGCGCACATAAGGACTTGGGTGACTAGCCAAGCGTATCATTGGATGGATACATACAGGATGTCAAGCATTGTGGACAGGGATCCCACCAACTTCACATGGCTCCTCATGGCTGTGTCCATGAGGCCCAGCTCTGCATGCAGTCACATTCAAGAGTTCAGGAGAGTTCCACATTAAGAACTTTGATGCACTTCCCATACCAGCTTGGGCTGGGGGGATGGGGGGGGTGGGTGGGGGGCTGGGCTCAGCAGGTGTTCACCTTTACTCTGCTTTCCTATGTTTCTTGGAACAGTCTTTAGTGAAATACACTTATCCTGTAGCTTATAAAGTAAAATTGGTGCTGGGGAAATATCTCCGTGGGTAAAAACTCATCCTGCTAGAGAAGCCTGAAAACCTGGCTTCCATCCCTGGGACCCACATAAAGGTAGAAGGAGAGAACTAATTCCACAAAGGTGTCCTTTAACCTCCATATACATGCTGTGACCTGTGACCTGTCCTGCCACCACCACAATAATGACAAAGATGATGATGAACAAGTAAAATGTAATGTAATGTAATCGTTTTTAAAGGAAAAACACTGAGAGATGTCAAAAGAGGAATTCTGCCTTCTGTAGTGAAACTAGAGATAATCTGGCCTCTAAGATTCCAAGCAGCCATTAGGGCAAAATAGACAGAACCTAGGGGTTTAGATTCAAACCGAGGCTTTGTTACTTTTAGACTTTGTACAAGTAAGTTCCATAGCATTCTGTTTTCTTATTTACAAAGATGACATATCCAATAGCGACCTGTGGGAGGTCCTGTGCCCATCAACTGAGATAACGCTCTCATAGACTCCTTCCCAGCACAGAGGAAGTACTGGCATTAACTTTCATTCACCTTTCAGTCACCAATCTGCAATAGTAAAGAAAATGACCGATAGATCAAAGACAGTATGCTATGGCAATATAAAGAATTAAGTCTTCTAAAATTAATCCTTCAGAACTCTCTTCAGTAAATGACACGCTCTGTATTATGCTATCCAATGCTTTCAACATGGTGCTTCTGCACCTCAGGATATGCCAAAGGTATCATTTATGTATAGGATTTTTTAATATTTAATTTTTAGTAGCTCGATTTAAATAAAACCATGGATCTGATGATCCTCTCTATCACCTGTAAATCTTTCTAGAAAATTCTATTTCCCCACCTAAACTACCCTAATTCTTTTCTAGCACCCACTAGTACTTTATATGGACCCAAGTAACAATAATACAAAATAGTGTTTCATATTATTTTTTGCAGAAGAGCTAATTTTAGAAGGCAATAGAGAATAGTTTCCTCTTTAAATTCATTCCATTTTTCTAAATCCCTAAAAAAAAAAAAAAAACCAATGCTACTTATTTCTTATCTATGACATGGTCCACATCACCCACTCTCACTCCCTCTCACTGCTCTGTTGTGTGTATGGGGGTGGGGGTGAGGATGTGGTGTCTGTCTGTCTATTTGTGTGACAAGGTCTGGTTACATAGTTAGGTTGTCTTTGAACTCACAGACTTTCTGTATCAGCCTCCCACTTGCTAAGATTACAGGTATATACTGCCAGCTAAAATTTTCTGGTCTCCATTTCTGTCCCTCAGAGAGAACAGGCCTTGGGCATAGACAATACCTCCATCAAACACACATTACAGAGACAAATTGATAATATTGATTGGCTTTCAATGGCTTGTTCACTTGAGAGATAATTAATATTCTATAAAATCCACACTTCTAAACTGCACAGTTCAGAATGTATTTACAAATTTTCACACAAAAAAGTTGTAACTGTCACTACTATTGGATAACAGAACACTTTTTTTCACACCATAAACTTTACACAATCCCTCCTCTATTCTGCTTGGCAATAACAAATCCCCTTTCAGTTACAATGATTATACTTACTCCAAATGCTAATGTAACTAGAATCGTAGGCTAGAATTTCTTTGTGGCTGGCTTCTATTACATGTAACATGTTTAATGTTCATGCCTGCTTTTACACATGTTAATATTTCATTGTTTATGCCTATAGAATATTCCATTGTAGATTTTATCACTTTATTCACTGGATTTTAGATATCTTGGTTGTTCTCAGTATTTGGCATTATAAAAAATAATGCTATAAACATGTATGCCCAATATCCTGTACATACACACACACACACACACACACACACACACACACAGAGAGAGAGAGAGAGAGAGAGAGAGAGAGAGAGAGAGAGAGAGAGAGAGAGTTCTTGAGTATATAGCTAGGAGTAGAATATTGGACCATGTTGTAATTCTATATCACTTTTGAGGAACTTCTAAGTTATTTCCCAAATCCAAAACTTGTAGTTTCACCACCAGTGTGTACACGGTCTGACTTCTTCATATTCTTACCAACACTTGTTGGAAGGGTCTATTTGTATGATTACAAACCTGTTCTCCATAATGTGATTAATACAGTTGTCTTAGATACTTTCACTCATGCCTGGCAATGGAAATCAGTGATGGGACATTTCGTGCCATGAATCAGTTCATGTTTGTTATAAAAACAAATAAATTTAAACAAAATACCTCTTGAGTTTAATGTGTGCACCATAAAGCGTTTGAATGTGGGACAGGTAAAAGACTATGGTTAAAGTCATAGAGTTCTTTTATGGAGTTGTTTCATAAACGTGTATCTTGAAGTAACATTGGAAACTGGTGCGATTTCCTCCATTGACACCTGAGCATGTGGGAATTAGGACAAGTGTGCAGTCTTCAGAATTCCTACAGCAGTTTCCTTTCTGGACGTACATTGACAATTTAATTGCAAACATAGAATCATTCTTTGAAATTATTACATTATTTATGTTCATTTGTAATTCTATCCTTACCTCATTCGTTTTTGAGTTTTGACCCAAAAGGTTCTAGAACAATAGGACTGGCCAAACAACAGGATAAGGATCCAGAAGCAGTGGCCAATGATAAGGAGTCTGCATCAGTCTCATACAGGAGCTGAAGGGGCCAACTTCCTATTCCCAAGACAGCCCATAGCTCCAGACAAAGGCATCTGTCCTCTAAAGTAGACCATAAAAGTTTCAGTTCCCTCTCACTTATCATCCAGCCTGGACTAGTGTAGGGGAATGGGACCAGTTCTTTCTGGTCTGTTTGAGGACATGGTCAAAGATTTAACCAATCTAGCTACTTGGAGAGGCTTTGGGATGGGTTTCTGCCCATAGCACACAGAGTGCCAGAAACACCACAGCTGTTTCTACAGCAGAGATTCTTAAACATGCTGCTGCCGTAGGGTGGGAGAATAATCAAGTCATAGTTACAAACTTCTCTGCTATAAGAACATCTGCTCACAAATCGATTCACAACATGAGGCTGGTGAGATGGCTGGCTTTTGGAGCAAAATAGCTTACTGTCAAACCTGATGACCAGAGTTCAGTCCCAGAGACCCTCATGGTGAAAGGAGAGAGAAGGGACTCCTGCATACAGTCCACTAACCTCTACACATAAGCTGTGACACATAGACTCCATACATATACCTATACTCACACAAAGAAAATTTAAAAGAACGTGTGTGTGTGTGTGTGTGTGTGTGCATTCTTGGTAGGAATATATGTATATTTTTTCTTGATAGGGATATATATTCTTGATAGGAATATATACATATATATCATTATATATATATATATATATATATATATATATAAATGCTTGATAGAGAATTGGAACCACCACAACTCAGGAGCCCAAACCCACAAATACTAGACAGGAACCTCTTCCTTCTTAGCTGAATACAGGGATAGTGTGTCTCACAGGAAGCATGGGCTCTTTGCCTGAGACTGGAATCTCCTCGGCAGCAGATCTGAAAAGACAGCTGCTGACAGCTGCAAACTCCATGCCTGGTCCTGGAGATCAAGCAATGGAACAGCAGTTTCCATGGCACTCCCAGAAACAGGTGGCTCTCAAATGCCATTCACCAGTCTGCAGTAAGTCAACTGCTCTCTGTGGACGCACGTAGTTTAGGGCCCCAAAGAGTAAAGAACCTGGTATCCTTAAATAAAACTGGGACAGGAGACAAAGAAGAGATGTGAGTGCTAGGAAGATTTATCCCAGGGCTCTGTAGGGGATGAGTTCAAGGCCAGAGAGTTGTGATCCCTTTCTCCATCACCAACTCTTCCTTCCCTCCTATGTTATTTTCTGTACAGCACTCCTTGCTGTCTGTAATCATTTCATCTATTCTGCAAAGCTCAAGTGGGCTAAAGAAATGTCTCAGTCAGTAAAGTACTTGACCACCTGAGTCTGAGCCCTAGAACTTATGTAAAAAAGGCCGATGTTGTAGTGCATGCCTGTAATTGTAGAGCTAGGGAGAAAGATGGGAGGCCCTGGGTCACTCTTGATGAGTCTGCCAGGCAAGTGGACTCATCAAGATGGAGAGCTGTCTAAAGAAAAAACAAGGTGGACCACAATGAGGAATGACACTGAAAATTGTCCTTTGGTCTCCAGGAATGTGCTCATACACATGTCACAGACCTACACAGCACCTCAAGCTGCACATATAAGTGTGTGTGCACGTGGGCACACGAGTGCGCGCACACACACACACACACACACACACACACACACACACACGACAATTATATTTGATTTCTTGAGCACAGGCTACCAATGTCTACTACCTTATCTCTCACACAGTAGATGTTCAATTCATGTCTTAAGAATCACCAGAGAATTGAGCAAACTTGCTTCATAGAAATCTTCTCCAAGACCCATTGACACAAACTTTTCCCTCAATTTTATGCAAATACAGTGACTTTCAATGAATTTTGACCTATTTAAGATCAAAGCTAACACGGGGCCACAGTAGTTCTGAAACCCAGGTTCTGTCTAAATCTAAACGACTATGTTGTCTACCAGTCACAGATTTCAAACCTAAGAACTCACCTCTCTACTTCTGCCAAAATACAATAGAAGGAGAATCAGCCAGTCTTGAGACAACACTGTCGGATGATGGAAAGCCTAGTTCATGCACACGTGGCCCACCAGATGTTTCAAACATCTTTGATACAGCAAGATTTAATAAAACACCTAGGATGAATCCTGCATGCTCCGGCAGGCTTTCTTAAAGCCCTTGGATGCACTTTTGGGTCATTAAAGACACATGCCTCACACACCACCACAGCAACCCAGCCATCCAAATCTGCACATTCCCTAGCCCTAGGCCTTTCCTTCTGTAAGGGCAATAACTTGACTCCAACTCTACATGCCACCATAACGTACCCAAGCATCCATCTTTGAAAAAAGGCAGAATTCTCCAGCCATGATGTGCTCATCTGAAAAGTGGATAGACCATGGAAAATATCACATGGGTGACCTCGCGAGGATGGTGTCATCTGTGCCCACTGATTACCCCCTCCCCCCCCCCCCCCCCCCCCCGAGCTGGGGACCGAACCCAGGGCCTTGTGCTTGCTAGGCAAGCCCTCTACCACTGAGCTAAATCCCCAACCCCCTGATTACCATTTTCATTGTGTTAGCATTAGCAGCCCTCTCTCTACCTGGAAGAGGGACCTTTTAAAACTATAAAGACAGATCCTGCTAGTGTTCTCTTTAAAACCTTTTGGGCTTCCTCATCCTTGGGGAAGGGGAGATCGCTCAGTTGGTAAAGTGCTAGCCTTGCAGACACAAGGTTCCAAGTGTGCTCCCCATAACTCACTTAAAAAAAATAGCTCAACTTACATAAAAGCCTAGTCATGCTGATACATGGCTGTAATCCCAGAACTGGAAAGATAGAAGAAACATGTGGCTACCTAAGACTTTGCTAGCAAGGAGTCTAGGATCTTTGGTGAGTTTTAAGCCAGTGAGCGACCCTGTCTACCCTATCTCCTCACAAAAGGTAGGTGGCACCCAAGGGACAACTCCTGACGTCCTCTGGCCTCCAATGCACCTGTTTGGACACATGTACACACACATAAAGAGAAGAAAGCACACACTCTGGGACCACCCACGATGGGTGTGACCATGGCCTCCCGAGTCCCTCCGTTTCACAGTTTTATTTACTATCCTTCTTACTCTCCGACCTACCTTTCTCATTCCACCTTATGCCTACTCCTGTTCTTTCTGCTTGTCCCTCTGTCTCCTAACCTCAGAACTAAAGCCAGCTGGCCCTGTCTTGTCAGTCAGTCTAAGCTCAAATTTCCCCTTGACTGATCTAAAATAACACCCTCTGTCACTATCATGTAACCTATTTTATTTTCCTCCCAGCCCTCCCCATGGGTCTAAATCTGTTTGCTTACAGCTTTTTTCCCTAATAAAATATAAAGAGTCACACCTACAACTCTAGTACACATCACAAATGGAAGGTTAAATAAATATGTACAAAATCAATAAACATACAGAAACAAAGCCGCCACACCAATCTGAATTTCCCAACCAACCCATTCTGAACCCTTAAGAGGCTGGGCAGAAGCTGCCACCCTCATTTACATTGTGAGCTTGAGGTAACAAAGTAAAATTATTAACCATTTAGCTGCTGGGTAGAGAAAACTTAGTCTTTAAATTTTAGGCACATGTTCTGACAAGGGCTGACTGGTGGATCTCATCCAAATGCCCCTGGCGAGTACAGCCTGTCACTTCACTTTCTCCAATCTGTAATTTGAAAACTTTATACTTTTAGGACTTCAGGGAATTAGGCTGAGAATTTTTGATTTTTTTTAAGAGAGAAAGTAAAGTCATTCAAATTGAAAATCAATCTCTTGCCTTAGATGTACGTGTGTTTGGTTTGTAAGAGAAACCCTTGGTCAGCAAGGAGGAGAGATAGAAAGGCAGGCCAGGGCTCTATCTTCCTTTCAGCTCCTGACAGACAGCTGCCAGGTTGTCAGCCTGGTCTCTTGAGCAGCCTAGATTTTAACCCAAGTTGAGCACAGACTATCTATCAGTCTGAGACATCCTTACCTCTGTGGTGGCTATAGGGCGTTGCTGGTACGTAGAGAGAAGCACCATTTTCAAAGGTCATATTTCCTGGAATTCAGGAAGTCTCACCTTGTCCTTGCTAGCTGGAGCTGAACCACAGCCGCTCTACAGTGTGGTTCACTCTACAGTGTGGTTCTCTGATCCTAAGACTTTTGTTGTTTGGCCCCTCATCTTTCTGTCTGGTTCCCACAGGAGTCAAACCCTACTTTTATTTTTTTTCCCTCCATCTTTATTAACTTGGGTATTTCTTATTTACATTTCAATTGTTATTCCCTTTCCCGGTTTCCAGGCCAACATCCCCCTAACCCCTCCCCCTCCCCTTCTATATGGGTCTTTCCCTCCCCATCCTCCCCCCATTACCGCCCTCCCCCCAACAATCACGTTCACTGGGGGTTCAGTCTTGGCAGGACCCAGGGCTTCCCCTTCCACTGGTGCTCTTACTAGGCTATTCATTGCTACCTATGAGGTCAGAGTCCAGGGTCAGTCCATGTATAGTCTTTAGGTAGTGGCTTCATCCCTGGAAGCTCTGGTTGCTTGGCATTGTTGTTCATATGGGTCCCGAGCCCCTTCAAGCTCTTTCAGTCCTTTCTCTGATTCCTTCAACGGGGGTCCCGTTCTCAGTTCAGTGGTTTGCTGCTGGCATTCGCCTATGTATTTGCCGTATTCTGGCTGTGTCTCTCAGGAGAGATCTACATCCGGCTCCTGTCAGCCTGCACTTCTTTGCTTCATCCATCTTATGCAGTTTGGTGGCTGTATATGTATGAGCCACACGTGGGGCAAGCTCTGAATGGGTGTTTATTTTTAAAGTTGATCTATTTACTTCCGAGATCAACTACCAATACCATTATGGAGGCAAAGATAAGAGAGGGGTCACACGGAGAGGTTAGGAGGATGCTCCTCTATGAGGTATCACACTAGTCTTGCAAACCTAACAAAATACATATTTTTTTAAAAAATCACTAATTATTTACTGTGTATGCCTTATTTGCATTCTTTTCTTTTTGAGAGTGTCTTACTATGTGTTCCAGATTAAGCTTGAACCTCTTCTATATCCCCATCTGTCCAAAATTGTGAGCCCTGCCTCTGAGATTCATGTGATGAACTATACAACAGTAATAATTAAAGAAAATGGCTTAAATTAGATAGGGGTCATAGGAGAAGTTGGAGGTAAAAGAGGTGGGACTAGAATTGATACAAATACAGAAAGAACTCTTATATGAAACTCTTAGAAAATTTAATTTAAAACATACCAGCAGTGTAATTTTAAAAAGGGAAAATCAAGCAGCTAGTAATGTATTTCTTCTGTACAGGAAGAGAACAGGAGAAGATGCTAAGAAGAAAGGACTGTGCCCAAGGACAGCCCAAGAGACAGAGTGGTTTTTAATGGTTATGTCTATGTGCTCATGTGATGTGCCTCTTGTATATATGTTTTTATATATTTGTTTGGGGTTTTTAAATGAAGATTCAACAAACATTATATATCATTAACCCTGTAGCAAGACAAAAAGTAAATAAACTTTTAAAATGACATATTGAAAAGAACTTAATGCAAAAGGCTGTGAATTTAAACCAGATATTAATCTAACTCACTGCTTGTTGAAATTGGCACTGAAACAACACCTCCTCCTTGTAGGCAGAGCTGGTGGGACCAGTTCTATCCAGAATTGGTTTCAGTAATAGCATGGAGTCAAGGGTAGTCTACCTTCAACTCCACAAACATTACAAGGAGTGTAACTAGTTGCTAAATCTTCATCGTAATTCTCTCTCTAGCGTGCTCAGCCACTTTCCATAGGAGCTCCAAAGTAGAGACAGTCAGACTGAGGACCTCTTGCACCTACCATATCCTATTATGGAAAGTGGGAATTTGTAGCTCTTCCTTTACAAGAGTGACGACTGGAGCAATGTGCACAAGCATCCTACAGCTGAGTCATCTTGGAAGTATTCATGGAAATACCATCTAGGCTGGTGGTCATCAATACTGTGTTACTGTGGTGGAGAATGTGGTGGAGAATGAATACCAGCTTCATATCGGTGGGCATGTTACATACGCAATACATTTCTGCATATTTCAAGCTATCCTAGGAATTGTGGGCTCCCAGGAGTAACACTTTCCAGCGAGACAACTGAGGTGCATGTCTAGACACTGTAAAATGTCCTGGCAGTATAAAAGTCAGCCCTGTGTGAAAACTACACCCCAGACAAATGTCCATGAAGTCCACTGTGGTCCCTGGGCCCATCCTACCTCCGGTCTTAGCCACGGTTTTATTTTACTTTCTTTTTCTTTTTAATTCAGGAGTCACCATGTGCTCATTTGTTTTAGTTATACATTTCAAAAAGCAGCAAAAAAAAAAAAAAAATCCACACCTCCCCTATTGCACTTTAAAAGCTAGCCAGAGTTGAACAGCTCCTCTAGTAAAAAAACACTCGTAGTCAAGAAGCACTTTGGGTGTCTTTTCTGTTATGGTTTTTAGAAATAACGTGCTACTATATGACCCAGACTGGTCTGAAACTCGCTATGCAGTCCAGGGTGAATTTGAATTCATGATTCTTCTGCCCCAGAACCCTCATCCCCTCCAGTCTGCTGGGATCATAGGTTTAGGCCACCAAGTCCAGCTGTCCACAGTCCATCTGTTCCTCTTCAACCTGCAGTAAACTGCAGGCTTTAGTGCACCCCACCTCAGCCCTGAAGCCAATCACAGCATAAAGGCTCAGTGAAGCAGGTGTTCCTGAGTCTTACGGGACCCTTAAAATATACCAGGCTGTGTCAGCAATACAATAAAAAATGGCCAAAGAATGCTCTGCTTTCTGCTGAAAGATAGAGATTTGACTGCATATGATCTCCCAACGAGGAGCTAAGGAACCCGTGACGTGGAGGTTATCATCAAACGTACATACTGTCCATCCCCAGGAATGTACAAGGCTCCTTTGCCTGTGCATCTCTAGGTTGTTACAGCCAGACAGTAAATGAAATGGACATGGAGCCCGCCCAGTTTCCGCTATGGTTTAGACAGATAAGAATCCTGCATGTTCTGGCTTCTTCATATGCAGCAAACGGGAGCCCGAGTCACTCACGACAGATAAGGGGGGAGGCCGTGAGGCTGAGGAACAGCCCCTTGGGTGATGGGAAATAGACTCAGTGTCTGCTGGGTCCCAACACTGATCCCAGGCCCTCTGGCAAGCTACAGGGAGCACCTTCACTAAGTCACAACAACGGAAAGCATCTGGCAAAGGAAACGGCGTGAAACAACATCCTACTGGTAAGAGCCCTGGGCCCACCCAGACCTCTAGAAAATGCTACAAGCAAAACAGAGCTGCTTTGAGAAGCGGGAGCCTGATTTATTAGGACACTAACTGATTGCTCGTCATGCATATCACATGTTTCACTAAAACCTCTCAGAGAGCATGCACCTCCAGGTTCTCCCTTCTTTCCAGAACAGGCACAAGGCTGTGGAAGGGAGGAAGACACAGCTTGTAGGCTGTCTCAAGTCCCTGGAGTAACTGACATGTTTGATAGATTGTGTGTGTTTGGAGGGAAACCGGAAGGTGTATCTCCAGTAGGATTAGACACTGATAACTGAAAAGACAGTCTTGTAAACAAAGCTACAAGGACCCCCTTTCCAGCCCTGTATCAACAGCTCTTGTCCTAGTGTGATCCTTCCTCCAGGAGCTTGACTTCCACTGAACAAGCCCTCCTAACAGGAAGCTGCAGGATTTGAGGAGGAAACTGAAGAGACAGGGCAGCAGCACGAAAGAGCTTCTGCTCAAAGTGGCTTGTGGTGAGCACAGACCCAGCCGTTCCCCTGTAGAGCGAAGTAACACTGTCACTCCAGAATCCCAGAGAGCACAGGCCAGCTAACCACGGCCAGCCCGCTCCACCTCATCCATACTGAGAAAGCTACTCAGTTTAGTTGGTTCTCCTCCCTTTCCTTTGAAAAGTATGTACATATTAGTTTGTTTAATCTTTGAGGCAAGGTCTTTCAGATGGTTTTGAACTCGTGTTCTTCCCACCTGACTGCTGAGTGTTGTGCTTCGGGGCACTATCACTCTGCCTGGCTTCCCTTTTCTCTTCAAAGTAAATCTTTCCAGAAGGGTTCAAAACAGAAGGACTATTTCAGAGCAAACCCTAAATGGACTCAGTAGCAGCCATATCAGGAGCAGTAGAAATAAGAACAATGGGTATTTTAGATCATATATGAATTGTATATTGTTACCTTTATCTATCACATGCTAATGTTAATATAATAATTATACAATGACTGAATGTTCTAAGGTGGACATAACATTATATCATATGTATCTTGTCTACCGATTATGGATTAGCACATGTGTGTATCAGCTAGATATAACAATTATTGGAAATTATTTCTACTCATTTCTCATATAGTCCCTTCATGCTAGTATTGAAAGTGTATTATCGATATTCTTCAGTGGTCAGGAACAACTGATATTAGAGAGAATGATGTAGACGCTGAGGCTTTTTTCCCCTATACTCATTGTAGGTAAGAGGAACTACAGAGCAGAGGGGCTCTGGAACTTTCTAATAAAAGGCAAAGCTTATCTTCAACCAGAAAGCCTGGTTCTAGGGTTGTGCTCAGGGACAACACACAGCACTTGCTGTCATATGAGGAAGACTTAGAGCCAGTACAGACCGTGAGTTAAGAGGTGTCTTAGTGGGTGGGTTTGCAGTGCACTTAGCAATAAGCTTGGAAATACAGTTTGAGTCTGGGCCAATTGCTAGGCTGTTCACAGGCTACATATCCTTTAACAACCAATGGGGAAAAGACTGGACAGCAAAAGAAAGAGTGCAGTTCAAGGTCAAGCTATGTGCACCCAAGGTCACAAAGTAAATACTCAATGGTGGAGGCAGAAGATGAAGCAGTGGCCCATTATCCAGGCCCCACCTCTGCACAATCCTGCCTCTTTTGCTTAACTAAAACAGAGTGCTTTTATGGACACTGTAGGTAAAAGACCTCATATGTTTGGTGTGGTACATAGCAATGCCTGAAATCAAGCAGCCACTGTTGACATAATTATGACTAAATGTGAAAAGCCCCAGGAGGCATTTTTCTCCAAGAAAATGACAGAAGAGGAATTTATGGTGCCGTCTGCTCCAAGGGCCAATCCTTCCCTCCTCTCTTAAATCTCAACAAAGCCCCTGCATTGTTGATCAACATGTTCCTGAGCCTAGCTTCCCATGAGGAAAGCAGCTACTGGGCCAGGTTCCATGTAAACAATGTGGAGGCCCAGGAGTTTGGTGCAGTGCCCGCACTGACAAGCCACTTGTCCACACTCTGATTTCTAGAGGAGTGGGAGGCACTTTAATGCTGAGGCACCCTGAATATCTCAGGGCTATAGCCTTCCAACCTGACACATGCACACTTACACACACACACACACACACACACACACACACACACACACGCACACGCACATTTCCCACAAGCTGCCCAGTCCCACTCGGCACTCACCCCTCCTCCCTGCCACCAGGCACTGACAGATGGGAGCTATTCTCATTATTTAACATTTATTAAGCGCCCACAGTGTGCCAGGAGCTTTACAGAACAGGGCTGTGGGTGGTACCAAAGAGTCTGTCCCCAGAAGGCTGTAGCCACATGGAAGAGATGAGATGGGCTTCTCTTCCCGACCACAAAGGGCACACTCCACCCATGCCACCCAGCTCCAGCCTGTTCTACAGGAGCAAGTGGGAAAAGATGTGGTCTTAGTGAGACCTGTGACCTCTCCTTTGTGCTCCTTGTCTAGATATCTCAGTTCTCCCAGTGATAGTGTGGCAGTGGGAAGGGGACAGTGGGCTTCATACATTACAAGCAAACAAGGGTCTTCATCCCACCTAAGGGGTAGGTTGAAACACAGGTGAAAGGCATCATATGTAGCCGGCTACATACTAAATGCATGAAATTTAATAGCTGCGGTTGTTATGGTCACTGTGTTTCTAATTGAAAACCAACCACTGGAATAATTTGCTCTCAAAAAAAAATAAAAAAAAAAAGAAAAGAAAAGAAAGAAAAGCTAAAGGTCTCTTATCCCATCAGAAGGAGATCAGGAATCATGTCATGTCATTCTGGCCTCAAGTGGCTTCTGTGCCACCTGAACTACAGAAGACCCTATCTCAATTCTACCACAGATGTCAGCCTCCAGGGCTGTCTATTCATCCTTTCTCCAGGGCACTCTATGATTGACCCCCTAGGCTGTGTAGCCACACTGAAAGCAACCTGCTTTGACATTAGCAAGATGCAACCTTGCCTTTCACCCCATCTGCAACATTTTTACCCACAGACGTGACCGTACAGACTGTTGGGAAATCAACAAGTCAACAAGACGACAGCCAATTCATCGTCCGATTGGGTGTTCCCACTGAGACTTGGTGCAGCTCAGCAGATTCTCAGGCCACCTGTGAAGGATTCGAGGTGAGGTGTAACATTCAGGAGCTTTATTGCCAGCTAGAATGGACTGAGTAGACAATGCTACGTAAGACATTCTGTCTTCTTAATGCCACCATGACTGTCCTACAGTCTGGAAGTGTCACTTTTGGACTCTGAATCCTGACAGTGGTCTTGAAAGACAGCGTACATTGCTATTGCTTCCATTGTGTAGACTCTTCTTTAAGTAGAGGCATATAGAAGTCAAGGAGTTCATTCAGGGCCACACACAGCAGACCACCCCCCACACTTAATTTTTACCTCTTTGAATGTTGCTTTCCTTCTACATTCCCTTCTCTGACTGAGGAGAATTATCCCTTTACAGTGTATCACTGAAGCCAGAGAAGGAAAGTATGGTGCCCAAGGGCCACATCTGCAGCAGTAGGTATTGAATTCGTCTGCTTTACTCTGAGCTGGATGCAAGGCTGGGCTCGGACCACTCCTCTAGGCCTCTCAGTTCTTCATCATATCCCCATGTCAAAAATATTCAAACAGAAACTGCAAACACCTATCTTTTCTTAAGTGTCAGAATTACTGTTCCTCAGAAAGGATGAACGACTTCCTGGGAATGTCATCAAACCTGACTTCATGCCCAGCTGTGGTAAAGATGTCATCTATTAGTTGGCTCTAGGGACTGGGGAACTGAGGAAACTATAGAAAAGCTGTTGTATTTAATTTTCAAATTTTCTACCCATAAAGAGGCTTTCCATGTGACCTCTGAGAACAGATGTTCCACCCAATCTCCTCAGTGCTCAGAGCTTAAAGGAAAATCCAATGTGGAGCCCATAATCAATAAGCAAGCATTTATGAATGAGCTATACGGAGCCTCTGCTTTCTGCTTTTAAAAGCTCAAGGTGCTCCATCTGGAAAGTGCCTATGGCTGAAAACTACAGTTCCAGCTACCCGGAAAGGCCTAAGCATGGAGTTCTATGTCTGTGGCCACCGCATGGGCTGGGCAGCTGATCAAGCAGACACACCGGCTCCTTGCCCTTGGGAGTGTACGTGTGCTGGGTCTATCTTTGGATTGGGAGAAACACAAACAGAGGTAAGTATCCCCATCATAAATCAGCCAGGCAAAGGACTTATGAGAAACAGCTTTTAAAGGGGAGGGAGAGGGGGGCCTCATTGCCAAGGGTTCAAATGCTGTACTCAAAGCATCAACTAGAAAGTAAAAGCCATGGGTCTTCCAGCTCTGCCTGGACTGCGTCAACATATAACAAACATACTTACTTATATAGCTTGCCTTTCAAACGATCAACATGATAGATGGCTGCTACCGAAACACGTCCCTTTTATAGGACAGATGTTAATCACAAAGATTGACAGAGTTCCTTTAATAATTTAATTTTTAAAGAGTATATTTCTATGAAACAGGGCATGGTCCACCAATAACATCTGCAAGTGACTTGGAATGATGGAAGATCTAGAGTATTTCAGAGTCTGTCACTAAAATTTTTTGTTTTGCTTCCTGTCCTTAGAGATTTCCTACTGTAGTTAGGAACAGAATAGGATGTATAGTTGAAGATATCACATATAGGGGCTAAAGAGGTAGTTCAGTTAATAAACAGTCTGTTGTGTAAGTATGAGAACTCAAATTTAGATCCCTATCACCCACATGAAATCTGGCAGAACAATGCACAGTTCTAGCACCGGCATTGAGGTAAAGGTAGGTGAAAGGTGAAATCATAAACCTCACTGGTTAGCAGCTTAGCTGAACTGATGAGCTCCAGGTTCAATGGGAGACCCTGGGTCAAAAAAGCAAGCTCAAGATTGACCAAGTGAGACACCTGAAGTTAACCTCTAGCTTACACAGGCACATGCACTTGTACTCAAAATAATACAAGATATTATTTATGTCCTAGTATACTACCATAGTAGCTATATGTCTTTGTGCAAATATGATATATTGGTTTTTGCATGATTAATATGAATATAAGAGTTGCATGTTCTAAGATGCCCATTTTGGCTCACTTACTACGGTGGTGGATATCTCAAGGTTTTTCTGACTTCCCTAGAAAACACTGACGTGACCCCAGATACACGTTCATCAGTCAAGGGGAGAAGAGTCTGGATAAAGCAGCAGTATCTGGCCATTGACAGAGAAACTGGTGGGCTAGAAAAATGGAGCAAGTTCCCCATGAGTGTGATCTTAGTCTCTAGATCACAGGCTGACCTCTTTTTCCCGGGCAGAGTGCGTCCTCTGTAGGGAGAGAGGACATGGTCAAGTGTAAGAGCTTTCATTACTATTCTCATTGGTCAAGAGAATTTGAGCTTTGCCCATCTAGCACTCATTATTTGACAGTTTCCTTCCTGACTGGTCCTCTACTTGGTCACTCAGCTCAGGTGTGGGTGAGCCAGACTCTAGCATAGGTCAAGATGCTGAACCCTGGGCTTTCTGCTGGGAAGAAACCCTCTAATGTGAGGTAGGGTACAGGTTTAGACATGTGCCAATCAGCCTTGGCACTATGTGGCAATGACAGGCCTCTATATTTAATGTCTAACTTTGTTACCCATAAGGTGGCCTGAAGACAGATGTTGCCACCGCTCACCTCGGTGTCTTCATATTAAGGAAGACTGAGGAGAGACAACCTCTGTGAATAGGAGACACTGTTTTTCTGTTAATCTGAGCTCCTGGATCCAACTGGGCCTGAAGTTTACAAGACCAGAAACCATTTTCAGAAACCAGTAAGATTTAGAGTTTTGTTCCTTACAAATTAAAGAGTACTCATTCAGTACACTCATTGTCCCTTTCTCTCTTTAGAATAATATAGATATAGATATAGATATAGATATAGATATAGATATAGGTATAGGTATAGGTATAGGTATAGGTATAGGTATAGGTATAGATATAGATATAGATATATACAATCATATATGGATAAAGTACAATCTTTCCCATATAATCTCTACTCCTTATAGTTCTTCTATGCATTCTCATCACCCACTCTTCGTTCTCAGTCCTGCTCATTACAGATAATCAAAAAATAACTGGCAAACGAAGAGACTAGATCAAAAGCTAACTTTGAAAGTTAGCTCTGCCAGGTTTGATGCAGTGGCTGAGAAAAACTGAGGCCTGTTGAAGTTAACTGACAAGCCCAAGGACACAGGCTTAGTATGTGCCAAAGTTAATTTATCAACCTGGACCCTGCTTGACGCTAAACTCTCCTTGCCACCTTTCTTACTGTTTAATTTAGTTCACTGTTGACATGGCCTCGTTGGCAGTACAGAAACGTCACTTAGTGACTAAGATGGAGGGCCACAAAGTAAATGGCCCCGCCAGCATTTCTATCAGGTGTCCGTTCTCATGTCTTTCCCAATCAACAGACTCCCTAAACAGGCAGAGCACATCATGGGGGCAGAAATGCCACTGAGAATGCAAAATGGCTAAGGCAGCCACTGAATTAGCAGAGCTGTTTCTAAATCCAGTGGATGTCTTGCAGGATCTCCCCATTCATTTGCATTTCTAGAGGGAAGGCTCCCCTCTGACCCTGGTGAAAAAGTCAAGAGTTCAGTAATTCCTAGTAGCACCATGGAAAGGAGGCAGAATTCCTGTAAAACTCTCTGCTAACACAAGGAGGCTGACTTCTGCTTCAAAATACACAGAGTCTAGGGTTGGTACGCAGGGCAGACATGACTCAGCAGATTTTGCAAGCTGCAGCTATGGGGATTAGACATGTAAGAGGACACCTGGCCTTTGGGGACATTACTATCTCATTGGTAAAGAATGGTGAGGAGTGAATAACACTCCATGGTTGGACATTTACCATCTAGATCAATGGTTCTCAACCTGTGGGTTGCAACCCTTTGAGGAGGTTAAATGACCTTTTTACAGGAGTCACCCAAGACCATGGGAAAAGACAACTATCTACATTATAATTCATAAGGGCACCAAAATTACAATTATGAAGTAGCAATGAAAATAATGTTATGGTTGGGAATCCCCACAACATTAAAAAGGGTTGTAGCCTCAGGAAGGTTGAGAACCACTGTTCTAGATCCACAGCAAAGTGTTACAGGAGCCCATTCCTCCAGCAACAAGTTCAGAGTGTGGGAGACTCCTTTCTGAGGCTCCTCCCAGCTTCTCTGGCTTACATCTTGCCCTTTTGGAATGGGAACGCCATCATATTTCACTGAGCAAGTAAGATGGCAAAAATACCAAGGACGCTCTCCTCTCAGCCTGGCAAAGTCTCTGGACAGAGCCAACTGGTGTTTATCCAGCTACAGTCCCACGTCGGTCATTGGAAGTGTCCACCTAACAAGCATGTGCCCTCCCTCTCTCGACTCCCAGTGTATGCTTCTGTTTACTGCTGGATCTCCCAGTAGAAGAGAAGGTGCTTGCTCAGCAAAGCCAGTCTAAATCTGGACTCCACCACTGATATTCTTTGGGACCTCAGTATTTTTATTCTCACTCTCTGTGTACCACATTCTCCATGTACAAAAGGTGAGTTGAAATATACGGCAGTGATTCCCAAACAGAGAACTCTGGAGTCACCTGTCATAACTTGCATTGTTGTTTTGTGCTATTTTCTGTTTTCAGAAAGGTCAGCAGAGTCTGGGGCAACACCCTGGCACCAACTCATAAACATTCCCCCAGCAAATACATGAATATTATGCTGACGGGATAGTTGCGTGTTTGCCATTTCCAGTCAAGCCTTACTATTCCTGGGTGAGATTTGGTCTTAGGCCTTACCCTTTTGGTTTCAGAACTTTTTGGAATTGAGAATTTTTTGGAATTGAGTATTGGTTGGTGAACAAATACTACTCATTAAAAATTAAGTTACTGTTACCTCTAAGACATTAGCTCTGGACACACGAACTTCCTTCCGCTATTGTTACAGTTTAGGAATGGTCTACTGTTTCTTCCACTAGGCTGGGAATGAGCAAGTTGATGGTGGTGCTGTTATTTTTGCCTTCCTGGGGCTTGACAAAAGTGGATTTACAAGGATCTATAGGTGAACGGACACCTGGGAGACTCCTAAGACTGTTTGTTCCCTACTCTTTCTCTAAGACAGAATCTTTTCTTGTAGTGCATAAAATCTTAGCAGGATTGCTTAGTGATCTGTTCATTTGTTTGGTAGGCAGACAGATATTCACAGCCTAGGAGGCCATTGCAGATGGATCCCACCTTCCTGTTGCTCAGGTAACTCTATAAATGGAAGCCCTCCTAGGGATTTAAATTACCATGTGAAAAGCTGGAGCTATATAGAATTCCTTGAGGCCTGCTAAAGAAAAGTTACTTCCTTAAAGCCACACAGAATCTAAGTTTCCCCCTCTGGGTGGAGACCTGGGGACCAAAGCCTTATGTTCTATCTTCATTCTGTTTTTACAACTCAAGCCAAGTGGGCCTGTAGGTCATCTGACCAGGAGCCCACCCCACCAACCGAAAGTGGACTTAAGAAGAATCAGACTGATTATCCTTAAATAAGTCAATGTGCTGATCCCTCCCAGATTGTATCAGCTGCTCAGAAAAGAGTAACTTTCTTTCCACCGTTTCTTGAACAATCCACCAAAGCCTAAGCAAGCTTTCCCTGACATTCTGGGCTTCTTCATGGATTCTCTGAAGGCCGGCACTGGCTCCCCTCCTGTCCACCCCACCTTCCCATCAGGCAGCTGATTGCTGTCCCCTTTTCTCAACATACCAACTTCCAAGGACCTCAACTCAAAAGATGGGGTTTTCTCTTTCCCTCTGCATTTCTTTCCAGCCAGCAGCTGCTCAGATTCACAACTTAACCTATCCTGTTGTTTTTCTTTCAAACCCTGGTAAACACTGTCCTGGAGATTCCTTCTGAGTCCCCTTTTAAATTCTTTTATTAATAAGACTAAGAACTCCAGAAGGAAAGCGTGTTTATATGGTACCATCCTTTCTTTAAAGGGTGTGTTGGTTGTTTTTCTGTACTACCAGGTAAGCAATACTGTGTGTCAGCATGCACAGGGATGGGCTTCAAGCATCTTCAGTCAAGTATGTGATGTACTGTGATGATATCTATCCACTCACTCTCCCCTCCCTTCCACTCTTGTTAGAGCCAATCCCTTTCGTGGTGGCTTCATTACCACTTCTATGCCCTATGCCTGTGTGTACATTTATGTGTTTAATGTCAAACCCTGGAACAAATGGCTGAGGTGCCTACTTAATATATCAAAGCAAACCTGGCCGCTAGGTTCTCCCAGGATCCCACAGTCCCTTCCTTACCTGTTACAAGGTATGGCTGGCATACTCTGTCCTCTACCCCAAACTCTCCAGCCCAGGGGCTGGGTTGCCCCTCCTCCTGAGGCTCTTCCCTATATAATCCAGCCATTTTGGATACTCACCCTTTTTATAACCTTTGCCCTCTTGGCTGCTACACCTGGTCCCCCTCCCCCTCCACACCTCCCCTAACTCTCTGGCTCAGGGCCATGTCCACGCTGGACTCTCCCAGATGTCTTTGCCTCTGTTTATTCTCTGCCTTTTATCTATAGGAGACTTTCTCCTTCACTACATCTAGGAACAGACATGTCCTTCCTTTTTATTTCCTTTTTTAATTCAGTATGCATATGTCACTATATGCATACATATACATACATATACATATAATCTAGGATGCGCAAAGGAGAGAAGGCATCTCTGTCTTTCTGATTCTGCTGTATCTTGTTTAATCTGATAATCTCCAGTTCTATCCATTTTCCTGCAAATGATATCATTTCAGAAGCCATCATTTTTGAGGCGTACAGGGACCTCAAAAGAGTCACTGTGTTTAGGAGTGAGGCTGCTTCAGTCATATGTCCAGGCAGATATGTACATCAGGGCTATAGATCTATGCTTGCTCCACAAAGCCGAGAAACACTGTATTCAAAGGCTAAGCAAACACACAAATGAATTATGAAGTCCCTGTTCTGATTTTATCATTTGTCATTGTATGAGCACGGTCCATGGCTTAAGTAAACCCTGTTGTTAGCATCTGGATTCAAGAGTGACTTTGCCAACGACCTTGACCTCTTATAATAACAGTAGCTCAGTCAACTCAGTGGTAAACCAAGATGGCACTTGGAATTCAGGACAAAAGAGAGGTCCCAAGGAAATTACTTGGGTCTTTCACCCTAAGACACCAAGACTGGGCTCATGGTCTGGCTGCACTGTGTGCTCAATAGCATCATTTTGTTCCCTGCTTCCTTTTGAGTTGTTAGTACCTGTGAAACAATGCAACCTGGTTTAGCCTCAATCTCTACAGCCATTGTGTGATTATCTATGTAGTTAGAGGAAAACAAAACAAGCAATCATACTTATTTATCTGCATACTGGATAAGTTTCGACATAAGATAATGGGTGAATGGGATACAATATGGTAGACACTGGCTTTCCTGAGTAATGGAAACCTACCAATGGAAATCTCATGTTAACTATGGGACTGACTTTAAAGAAGAGTCCATGAGAGGGACCTAACTAAATGTGCATCTGTAAGCACTGACTGCAGCATGAGTCTGGTGCTCTCTTAAAACTTAAAGATGCAAATTATTTTTTCTTTAACTGCACAAAAAATGAGCCATGCCGGCCCACATTTCAAAAGTGTCTCAGATATCAATTCAAAACAGAATATCTTTGGCCACAGAACTGTTGACTGTTGTGTTTGGGAAGACTGTAAAATTGTGAACAGTACCTCAAGCAGCTTGCCAGAGGCCCCTACACATAACCACTGATGCTGTTCCCAAATATACAAGCACAAGGGGTCGTAGCAAGGACGAGTCCACACTCCCGGTAGTTTAGTTGTCTTGCTGACATTACTAAGTTTCTAAAGAAATTTGAATCCTGGCAGAAGGGTCTTTATTCTTGACTTGGGTGAAACTCCCTAAGGCTAAGTGCCAAGGTAGCTAGGGCAGGAAGTGGAAGGTGAAAGGAGAGCTAGGCTTTCCTACCCCTTTCTATCACACCACATCCTTTTCTTATGAACAGAATTGCAATGGGAGGTGTTGTAGTTTCTTCGAGTCAAGTGGTGTGGCCTCCACAAACAGCAAGACGGCTAGCACCTCCATGTGCACAGCCTTGCAGTGGAGTGGGTCCCAGTAGCTCATCAGAGGCTCCTCACTGACACACTCAGAAGAGCTTGTAGGTCACTAGTTCAGAAGTTTTCATTTGGGAAACAAATGAGAATGGATCAGGTTAACATTTGCAAGTAAAATAACTTGTTCCATTCCAAACTAACCAGTTATGTTTCTCGAACATTCTGCCAAAGAGGAAGAAATAGTGCCTTCCCAGCTTCTCTGTTGGCTCTGGCGTCTTCTCATCTATCATTGGGGTAATACGTTCAGAGTGGCATTTTGTAATGACAGAAACATCCCAGCAAATCGATAGTTATTTAATTCCCAACAAGCTCTCGAGTCCATTAAACCTGATTACATTCACCCATTTCGGTGGGTACCGTTATTCTCCTGCACCAGCACTTAATCTATAACAGGAACTTATGAGAACTTTCAAAAGCAATTTCAGCATCAATCAGCATGGAGTGAAATGAGCGATTTGCTTGTAATTATTTATCGGATAGGGCAGCACAGGGGCCGACAAAACTCCAGCCTTTGACCTTCACCCCAAATTTCCAACAGAAGCAAAAAGCACTGTAACTCTGCTTCACCCTCACGTCCCAAGTCTCATGTCACCATCTGGCCACAAATTCTTTTCCTTGTTGTCAGGACTATTCTCTGCCTGGCCTATTTACCTATAATATAGAAGTGTAGCAATAGCATACATCCAGGGTCAATGGCAGTTCTGGTGTTGTCTGGACTAACTGCTGGATAGATTCCACCACCCAGCTTCTGACAGTTAATAAAAAGTCACAGTCACAGTCACAGTCACAGTCACAGTCACAGTCACAGTCACAGTCACAGTCACAGAACAAGAAGAATATTTGTTTGGGATCCTCCGCAGAAGTCGTCATTAATGAATTGGTCTTGTAGAACTCTCAAACAGAGAGTGTTGGGTAGGGGTAGTACGACAGGACAGAAGCTAAAGTGTCCTGCATATATTTAATTTTCCTTTCCCACAGAAAGGAGATTTAGAATTTATTACCCAGGGCTGGTTATTTCCAAAGAACAGCAACAAATAGCCACTTGCTTCCTACAATGACCCACTTCTATCACAAGTGGATGTCGGCTTTCCAGAGAACTGCAGGCATACACCCAGAAGCAACGGGTTTGAGTGACAGCACGGCGGTACAATAAGGCAAAGAAACAGGTCCCAATTTCTCGCTAGCACATGAACCTCTCGGCACACAGAATAATAGCCTTAGCAGTCAAAACAACAGGCATTCCAACTTCTCCCTGGCTGCCGAGAACAGTTGGCATGGGGTTTCCAGAGTCACCCCTGAACTTCCTAAAGAAACCATTCTCAATGTTCTCTCTTGTTTGTGGGTCACCTCTCAGATTCAGAAGGGGGAGCCTCTCTGCAAACAGACAACCTGTGTGGGGTGTCCTCCGTAGCACTGTAGTTCCTGCCCTTCGGTTTCCGGGGTTAAAGCCTTTAAGCAAGCCACAACATGATAAGTTACTGAGCCTCATGATCTGCTCTGGGAGACCCAGTCCCTCAGAAAGCTGGGGAAGAGAGCAAATCTTTTGCCCCCTGGTCAACCTCCCGAAGCAGAGGCATGAATGTTAAACAGCACCCAGATCAATACAAGCAAATACAGCTCAACTACACCATTTATTCATCCATGAGAGATGTCAATAGCCAGATTAAGGTGATCCATCTTTTTGATTTCCTACTGTCTTTCCTTTGACTACACGAGGGCTGCCTTTTTTCTCTTCCTGTATTAAAAGTGTTTGCTTTCTCAACCATAAAAATTCCAATTATTACTCAGAGCACTCTGGAGTTAAGTTGCTTGCTGGCAAAAGCCATGAATTACCTGCATCAGTCCCGGGAAGAAGGGGGCAGCAGGCACAACCATAGGCACGCCATAAGAATGCAGAAGGACTCCTTGCGACGCCAACATGCTTTAAATGGAGGCTTTATTCCCTCCAAGGCTGAACACATCAATAGAGAGTTAGAGGGGGAAAGAAATCTATAGACCCAACTTCTTCTCAACTACAAAGCCGAGAGCCAAATCGCTTCTGTCAGGAGCCAAGTGCTCATCCACAGGCGGCGGAGAGGGGAAAGGAAAGAAAATCCTGCATCAGCAACTCTTAATGTGAAAGTTTTCTTCACAGACAAGGAAGGGACGCGGCAGCTGCAGGGTCGGAGCTACCAAAATGGAAGGAGCTATTTTGGGAGCAGCTCGCCCAACATGACTAACCAAATACTCTTCATTAATTTAGTTCTCAGACCGAGGGAGATGGAGTGACAGGGAATCAGGGAAAAAGAAAAGACATTTGTCCTGAGGAACTGGGCCAAATTGCAAGGGGCTGGGTCTACATGAGATTTTTAGAGAGAATAATGAATAGAAATGTGTAAGCTTACAGGACAATCAATTTCAACTTAGAAAACTTAAATCTTTACCTATATAAACCATCACCAGAGCCTAAGTTTAAGTTCTAAATTGCAACTGATTGTTATGTAAACTTATGGACTATCATATATGTATGAGGACCCAAGTTTGGATCTCCAATGCCCGTGTATGAAGTCAAGCAATGTGGCATACACGTGTATTCCCAGCACTGGGAAGACGGAGACAGGAGGATCCTGGGTCTCACCTGTGAGCCAGCATAGCCGAACAGAAAGTTCCACATTCAGTGGTTCAGTGAAAGACCCTCTCTTTATGTAAGTAAAAAGCAATAAAGGAAGATACCTGGAGATCACCCTTCGACATTGCACATACATTTTCATTCTTATACTCATCCCCCCACAGTTATGTACAAAAACCAAACCAAACAAAGAAACAAGAACAACAACAAGAAAAATGACAGCAAAAAACCCACTCAAAGGTAGCAGGTTCATGTGGGCAGCTGATCAAAAATTACCTAAGAATAATCAGTATGTGGTAGCAAATCTCAGTGGTCCTGGAACTCAGAGGTGGGTATAGGAAAATCGGGAGCTCAGCTGTATAGCAAGTTTTAGGCGAGCTTGGGCTACACGAAACTGTCTCAAAATATTTGACTCACTTTCCTCCCCTTTTTTCACTCGATTTCAGTTTGAAGAGGCAATTCATAGCTAAAAGGAAATAATAGCAGAAGTCTGAGTAAATTAGTTTTGTGGGTTATTGCACTCAGTCCTTCCACATCTCTGAAGCAGGGGCTAATCCCGGACCCAGGAAGCCAAGTAACCATGAGGAACCCGAACGCACGCTAGTCAGCCACTTTGCAGCCAGTAGGAGGCAGTGCTGAATTTAAAATACCTCATACACAATCCCTAGTTGTCTTGCTGGATTGCACTGTGACTTGTGATCTAGAAATGTGTTAGCTATCTTGGGGGCCACAGAGTAGGTGCAGACTTGCTGGTGCTGTGTTCATGTGTGAAGGGATTTCACATGGCTTTTACATGTGTGTCCCAGCTGTGATACATGAATCTGCTATATATTAAACAAAGATGAATTCCCTCCCACCACCCTCGCTTTCAGAGATGAAAGGTGTTGAGGAGTATGCAAAGTGAAAGCTGGGGTGTCCCTTTCCTAGCTCTACCGTCTCGAGCAACTTCATTTGCCTCGTAGACTCCAGATCTATTTGGGCATGTAACAATGTCAGAATATCTCGTCACCTCCTTGCAGTGTGCAATAGAGGGAGTTAATCACCACCAGTTCTGCTCTTCCCCTCACAGTTGGTATTCACCCATCTTTGACTTCAGATGTGAGGGCTCAGATGATGATCAACTGGCATGTTCCCACTTTTCATACCAGGAAATATGTGGGCATAACTAGCAATCTGGAACTCTCATGAAGTAAGGGCTGAAGACAATTGAAGATGGCCTTCATAGGGCCTGGCAGATAGCTCAATTGGTAAAATACTGAGGAAGCTCGAAGGCCTGGCTTCAGACACCCAAGACCTCTGTGATAAGCATGGTAGGACCATCCTACAATGCTAGCACTCATGATGCATAGATCAGAGGATCCATGGGGCTCATAGCCAACTAGTCTTGAATCTGTGACATTTGTATGCAATGAGACACAGTCTCAAAAAACATAAAGAAAGGAATGTAAGAAGTTACCAGACATTGACTTCTGGACACACACACACACACACACACACACACACACACACACACACACACAATGTCACCTTCAAATCAGACACCCCCTTGCCACAAACCACTTTTCTCTCTCAACAGGATGCACAATATAGATTTTGTCAAAATGATGATGAGCGAGAACTTCAGACACCACCACACCATACCCAACTATTGGCTTTCCCTAAGCCCAATGTCAATTCGTCCACTTTCAGATAGCCAAGGTGTTTTTACACTACACTAATTTTAGTTGCTTGATTTAGCTACATAATTACATTTCTAGATAACGACAGCAGACAGGGTTTGGCAGAGAATTCAATTATTTAAGGCTGGAGGTTTGGCCATCTTGACAAGGTTTCTCTGTAATTGATTCACATGCATCGGAGTGGCCATGTTGTGCAATCCCGAAAGCTCCTGGAACAGCTGCACACTGACCCATCTCATAAGACTGCCCAATACCGGTTCTAACTTTAGCTTCTCACCATGACTTTCAAAACCAGATTTCTGAGAAGTTAGCAGCAAGGACAGACACATTACCCGAAACAGGTATGTTTTCTAGTTGACTTCCTGTTGACAACCAAGACACAGAGGCACTCCTCAGTGCTGAGGGAAGGTCCCA
This sequence comes from Rattus norvegicus, assembly GCF_021556685.1. Taxonomy (NCBI): domain Eukaryota; kingdom Metazoa; phylum Chordata; class Mammalia; order Rodentia; family Muridae; genus Rattus; species Rattus norvegicus. The sequence continues at coordinate 14,446,271 of NC_141543.1, forward strand.
GGCACACTGAATTACAGCTCAATGGTATTATAAAGTGCAAAAGCTGTGGTGGCAGAAAGCAGGACGCACAACTTATTCATTTAGAGCATAAACTGACGTATGTACATCTTGAGTACACAGATGTAGAAGAGTGTGAGGGCAAAGTTCTGCAGGTGCTTTGGCAACTTGGGAATTGTATAAATGTGACAGACAGACCAGCAAAATTGGGACCGGAGAGATGGCTCAGCAATTCAGGGTACTTGTTCTTACAGAAGACCCAGAGCATGACCCTAGCACCCACACAGTGACTCACAATGATCCCCAATTCCAATCCTTTTGATATTTATGAGCACCAAAAATTCACATGGTACACATACATGCAGGCAAACCCTACACAGAAAATAAAATAAAAATAAATTAATACACAAATACAGCATATTATCACATGGATCACTCATGTATAGCCACAGTTTTATTGAGGAACCTGCTAGTTCGATTTCAGTTGACATGGGAATGTGTCACATAAGGGGCAGAGTGACAGAGCTATTGATGACACATATGGTGTTTTCTTCTTTCTTTTTGAGGAAACTGTGCTATAAAATATTTGCCGTCTCTGCCACTATCTTCTTTCACCTCTCAAAGGCAACTCTTTTCACTTTTCCTGCCAGGAAAGTTAGCGTCCAATGGGATGCTGAAAATCAGGATGGGATATTCTCCACCTGGCAGCCTTTATGGGCCGCAGCTGCCTATCCCAACAACTGCCAGTCCTGACCACAGTGACCGCCATTGTCTCTGGTTCTGACTTTCCACTTACACATTATTCTGGTATGGTTGCAATCCCTACAGTATTCTAAGCCAATAACAAAAAATCGTGACCGAACTACCGCTATTAAGTGAATTATATGAAGCCTCATTTTTTTTTCTAACAACTGCTTAATTTTCCCAAAGTACATCTTACATTAATACGTTATGATTTTTTTTTCTTGGTTCACTAACTAGAAGGTATGCTACATTTTGTGTAGCTTCACATTCTCCAGAGCTTGGCGTAGACACTTGGTGAGGTTATGTATCCAACACTCAATATTAAGCTCATGATAAAATTTACAAACTTATAATCAGAAAAAGACAGTGAGATAATAAAATACAGAAAACGAGATGGTGCAGATAGTGGCTGAAAGCACAGCCAACGGCCCCACATGCCTTGTGTTCAAAATGAAGGGCCACATTGTGTGGACTGTCCTGAGTCTCCCTAGATATTAAGTAAGTGTAAGTATATATGTGACAAATATCTTTGGTGAATACCCTATTCTCTGAGTTGCAAGCATTAAATATCTGGCTATTGGAGCACACAAAACCACCCAGGGACAAGTGCAAATGAATGATTGTGGTCTGGTTTCATACGACTTTGTTAAGAGGCATTAAAACTTATATATCCTTGGGTTTTCCTGGAGCATGGAATATTTTTCTCCCTTAAATGCTTTCAACCCCTTAAAAGTGTAAAATGGGCCAGGCATGGTGGTGCCCACCTGTAATTGCAGAAATCTGGAAGCTGATGTGGGAGGATTATAATTTCAAGGCCAGTGAGAAAAGGGGAGCGGAGTGGGGGGGGGGGAGAAAGAATGAGAGTACCTAAGAAAGAAAGAAAGAAGAAATAAAAGAAGGAAGAAAGGAAGGAAGGAAGGAAAGAAACAAACAAACAGGAAGGAAGGAAAAGGAAGGGAGGAAAAGGAAAAAAGAAGGAAAGAGAAGGAAGGAAGGAAGAAAGGAAGGCAGGCAGGCAGGCAGGCAGGCAAAGCAAAGTTTCAGCAAGAGATCAGGGCATTCATGTCCTAAGGATTGTGGTGAACAGTAGCTATGTCCCAAGAGACTAAATCCAGCCCAGAGAAAGGATGAGGATGAAATCTGGACACTGTAAAAGAGCTCATATTTGAAATTGGAGTATATGGGTAAATGTAGGTGTATGGTGGTTCTCGAGAGTCTAGGGGACTTAGGGGTTCATTTCATTGTCTGAGGCATGACTCAGTCCTTGGAAGAATCGTTTCTTTCCTAAGGGAAGCTGTGTCTACATGAACCTTTCCAGTACCTCTTGCCAGTTTCCCTCAAAGAAGCTGAGGCTCAGGCACCATGGGTTAACCACCCAAAACAAGCCCTACAAAAGCCAGTTCTCCAGCTTTGCTGCTGAACAAGTTTGACCATATCCTGGGTAACTGCTTTCTTTTCTCATCTTTTAGGGACTGAGCATGATTGTCTCGCCACATGGACTCCCACAGACGGCTGAATTATACCATCCCTTTTCAGGCAAAGTTGGGCAACAGAAGACATCTTGTAGAATTCAAAGGTGGTGGTGATATTGTCCTTGGCCATAGTCAGCCTCCATGTTCACCAGATAAAGCACTTTTCCCTCCTTTTTTCTTCTCTGTCTTTTGCTCTTCCTTTCCTTTCTGTTTCGTTCCCTTCTTTTGTATGCAACCTGCATGCACCAGCTTTTATGAAACATTCCCATGTTTCAAGGTTCCTTTTGAACTTGCTGACTGTACAAAAATTCCCTCCTTTTTCATCTCTTCTTTTCCTTCTTTCATGGTCAACTTTGCTGGCCTAAGTAGAAGGTCACATTTTCTGCAAAGCATTCTCTATCACCATGTACAAAAGCCATTGACTTTCATCTTTTGGAATTATTTTTGCATTACCCTTAGTTCCAAATGTTGTCACATTGGATCATGACTCTGAGAGTAGTTATTCAGGGGTGGTATGTGGTTGAACCAAAATGATGATTAGATAGGCCTTAGGCTGTGACTCAGTGGTTAGAGATCCTGTCTGCTAGGTACAAAGCCCTAAGTTTTATCCCTAGGACCACCAAAACCAGGGATGGTGGTGTGTATCTGTAATTCTAACATTCAAGAGGTAGAGACAGGAAGTTTGCAAGTTTAAGGAAATCTTTAAACAGGATATAGAAAATCTGTCTCAAAAAAAAAGAAAAAGGAAAAGAAAAAAGAAAGGTAAATTAGTTATTAGATAAATACAATATCCTATAATGTTTTGGAGAAAAATTTCCTGAATACATGGAAGCAAAATGGAGAGGCTGTCTCACCGGAATCTAAGAACTATCCATAGCTCCAGAGTCATCTTGGGAACTCAGGAGCATCATGGCTCATCAGATAAAGCAAGAGTTTTAAAGTTGGGGGGCTGGTATCAGAGGTTGGCTCTGTCATCATCTATTCCAGGATGACGTGCTCTGACTGGAACCCTCATGTCCCCAGCAGTAACACAGAGTGCCTGTACTTTCCCACAGGTATGCTGAGGCAGTGCAATGACATGTGCGGTGTGGGTGTCCCTGGCACTTGAATTACCCTCAGAAGTACTAACTTTATTTTTGTCTCCCTCAGAGTTTTCTGGAACATGTCTCTGCAGAGTATCCTCTCATCTGTGACCTGAGTGTCCCTTCAACATTGAGGCCCTGAGGCCTCCGTTGGCATATTCATTCAGCTACTTATGCTTCACAGGCTCTCTTTCACAGATGTGCCTGCCCCTCAGGAGGCATCTGGGTGCAAGCAGGCCTGTTCATCCTGTGGCTCAGGACAGCTATGAATGTGGCTCAACACAAAACCATACACATTCTTAAAACACTGGGATTTTTGTTCTATTTGTTGAAACAGGGTCTCACTGAATACAGGCTGGCCCCCAAAATCACCATGTATCTGAGGGTGGCTTTGAGCTCCTGATCTTTCTGCCTTTACCTTCCGAGTGCTGGGGTTATAGATACATATTATCACCCACAATGTATGTGGTTCAAGGGACTGAACCTGGACCTTTCTGCATGCTAAGTACTCACTTTATCAACTGATGCACATTCCTAACCCAATGGTTTCTTCTTTAACTTGATGGCACAGTTCTCTAGCACAAACATTGTATATGTTTGTAGATGTCCTGTCACCATGTGGAAAGTTTGAACATGTCTGTTGGATCTTCTAGATAGTATCACTGTTTCCTAGTTTTATCATCTATTCAACTGAGATCCTGAAACATCTTGGTCGATTTGTCCTAGGGCAGGAAACATATGACTAGAATTTCCATTCAGGGAAGCTCCATTTGGTCTTCCCTGCCTTCTCTTCCATGGTTTGGTCTTCCCCATGGCTATCTGCCCTGTTGATCATCAAGTAGCAGCTATCTCTACCTGCCAGCTCGTCAAGAAGGACAGTGTTGAGAGAGCAGCTGGAACCAACAGAGATAAATGTGACTCACGAGCAGACATGAAGACAGAAAGTCTACTTGGAAGAGCTGACTACGGCGTAGACCTTAAAATCAAATTCCTTGACGGATTATGTCATGTTTACATTCTTGAGTGTCAATGATCTAAAGATTGAGAAGTTAATTCTCAGAAGGAGGGGAATGGGCTCTAGGATATGATATAGTCCAACACTTGAATCATGGCAACTTCAAGTAGAGTATTAAGGAAGGAAGCTCTTCATAGAAAAGCCTCCACAGACCAAGGGCAGCACATGCTAGCACCGTCAGTGGAGGACCATGGCAGAAGAGTTACATCCAAGAAATGAGGCCACATCCTAAACCTGCGGATACTTTTCAATGTAAATGCATAAGTGAGTTCCTCCAAGAAAAGGTCTCGAATCTATACCAATTTCACTATGAGTGTTAGTTATTCTATTTTATTTTTTTTGTGTGTGTGTGTACATATTTGTATTTGTGTGTGTACATATTTGTATTTGTGTGTCTACAGGAGGTTATTTTTACCAGACACATGCAGGTACCCACAAAGGCCAGAGGGAATTGGATGTCCTAGAACTGGAGATATAGAAGGTTGTGAGCTGACTGATGTGGGTGCTGGAAACTGAATCCAGGTTTTCTATAGGAGAAATAAACACTTTTAACCCTTTAAGCATCTCTCCACCCACAAAATGGTAACTATTCTTAGTGCCTTGGTTCCTGTTCCTTCACTACCTAGCCTTCCTCATCACTATAGTCTACGTCATTCAGTCTCTGTCCTGCAGACATATGAGAATATGGTTAGTAATTCTAACTTATAGTGTGGTAGAGGATTTAGTGTGTGTGCTTGTGCATGCACGCACAGGTGCATATGTGGCGTGTGTGCACACACCTGACAGATGTGTGGGCATCTGAAGAAAACCTCCCGTGCTCATCCTTTGGTAACTTTCGCCTTTTGTTTAAGGCAGGGTCTCTTCACTCAGTGGCCTGGAACATCATCATGTCAGCCAGACTAGCTAGCTTGTGAGCTCCACAAATCCCCCTGTCTCTGTTTCCCTCTCACCAACCCTAGAATTATAGACGTATACAATAATACATAGTTTCTTCTGTGAACTCAAATTCAGGTCCCCATGCCTGTGAAGCAAGTGCTTTATTGACTGAGACAACTCCCGAGCCATAGGCTATGGTTTATATATAAACCACATTCTAAAGTGTTTAGCTAGAGAACTGCCCCATAGTGATAGCCCCTGCCTGGTGGTTGTTGTCATAATGACAGTAGAATGAGCAGCAACTGGTTTGGCCCACTAAGTGAGTGAACCCAAAAATTCTCCTGCTAAGTGGTTAATTTTCCACTGCTAACTGGGTAAATAAAGTGCACTTACAAGTTCAAACTCATGTCTTCTCAATTCTACAGGCTACTTTCTTCCATTTCCCAAATGAAAAATTAAAATATATGTTAACAAAGAATATGTGTATTGCTTCTATACATAGCAATGAGCTTTAAAAGCAAATTATGATAAAGTCAAGTTCACATGATGGTTTCATGAAATAAATGGGGCCCTTTAAAACAGGAGCAAACTAAAGAATCTGGGACAGGTCACTCAGCTCATCTTAGTAGTATTGCTCCATCTCCCAAAATTGTTAGGAAGATGCACAAAGAACATTCCAGTAGGCCTATCCATGAGGACTCTGCTAATGATCGTTAGAAGTTTGAGCCCCCAGCCGTGCAGATAACACGGAGCTTCTCTTGGTTCATTAAACGCTTCTTGACCTGATTCTCCTCTGAAAGCCAGACTGACTGGCTGAATGAGCAAATCTAAGAATATCAGCCCTTCCTACCATCTCTGCTGAGATCAACAATGCTTCAGGAACTGACCTCTGACCTGTCTGGTGATGAATGGCAACTGGGTTGGAGAATTAGTTGACCTTGCTTGAGGCAAACAAACATTCCCCGAGGACTCTCCCATCCAGACTGAATGCTCAGCCGCCCCTTGCACATTCCTTGGTGCCCTCTCCATATCCGCTGCCTTCTGTACTGCAGGTGCCTGTAGGGGCTCGGCTCAGAGAATGCTTCAAATAGCTATATTCTCCAGCTTGGGGAGCAAGCTGCTGGGTTCCACCCTCATGCAGCTGACGAATGGGCTGAAGCACCTGGGCTGCACTTTCTGCTCTGAACCTTGGAGCTGGTGTGGAATCTTCAAAATAACACACTGCATGGCAGAGACCCATTGCATGTTCTCTGTCAAAATGATCGATGGTCAAGCAAGCAAGTTTAGGGATTTACCATTTATTCATTCATTCTCTCTCTCTCTCTCTCTCTCTCTCTCTCTCTCTCCTTTCTGTTTCTCTCTCTCCTTTCTGTTTCTCTCTCTCTCCTTTCTGTTTCTTTCTCTCTCTCTCCTTTCTGTTTCTCTCTCTCCTTTCTGTTTCTCTCTCTCCTTTCTGTTTCTCTCTCTCCTTTCTGTTTCTCTCTCTCCTTTCTCTCTCTCTCTCTCTCTCTCTCTCTCTCTCTCTCTCTCTCGGATCTAAATGACTGTTAGCATTCAAACACATTTATGAAGTCTTTTAGGTCAGAAAAACTGCTTGATCTTATTTAATATAGACTTTACAAACAGATCTAAAAACCAACATATCATTCTTCCATTGGTTCAGCAATCTATCTGTACATCTTTCTGTATCTCCCTCTCTCCTTCTCCCCACCTCTCTCTTTCTCTCTGTACCTACTCACCTACTCATTCACCTACCATCTCATCTCCTACCCACTCATCTACTTTCACAGCCAACACACACACACACAAACACACACACACACACACACACACACACACACACACACACACACCTATCCATGTACCCACACATCCATCCACCTGCTCACCCATCAACTCATCTGTCCAGTTTTCTTCACTCCCTGTCATCTGTCAGTAAAGAGTTAAGGCTCCTGAGCCACACAGTCACTATTGTGCATTCAATGCTTTTTGCTAGACTCCATCTTCAGTCCTGCCCATCATTCTCTCAGTTCATCCTCCCCATCCCACTGGAGTAGAGTCTGCCATGTTAGATGCATTTCTGACAAGAAAACTATGACAATGAGAGGGAATATGACAGGACATAAGACCAGCATGTGTCAGAGATGGGCCCTGAACCAAAACAGATAGAGACAACACCTCACTGTCAACAACTATAAAAGTCACTTGGCATATGGCACCCATTAACCTGTTGTAAGAGCCATGGGCCTACGCCAAAGTGAACATGAATGGCCTCCGAATTCTCAGCCCTCAGCTTCTCATTCAACCTCAACCACTCTCATGATAATTACATGTTAACAGAACACCAAAGCAAAGGTGAACTGAGGCCTTTCATGTTGCAGACAAGTTGACTTTTACCATTTTGCTGATTCTTCTGAAGCTGAGAATCAGCTGCTAACAGGAGGCAGTCCAGTGCACCTGAGAGAGAAACCAATACTAGAGAACAATAGGAGACTGTCACACTGGAAGGAGAGACCCATCAGAAGAATGGCACCCATTTTACCAAAAGCAATCTACAGATTCAATGCAATCCCCATCAAAATACCAATCCAATTCTTCAAAGAGTTAGACAGAACAATTTGCAAATTCATCTGGAATAACAAAAAACCCAGGATAGCTAAAGCTATCCTCAACAATAAGAGGACTTCAGGGGGAATCACTATCCCTGAACTCAAGCAGTATTACAGAGCAATAGTGATAAAAACTGCATGGTATTGGTACAGAGACAGACAGATAGACCAATGGAATAGAATTGAAGACCCAGAAATGAACCCACACACCTATGGTCACTTGATTTTTGACAAAGGAGCCAAAACCATCCAATGGAAAAAAGATAGCATTTTCAGCAAATGGTGCTGGTTCAACTGGAGGGCAACATGTAGAAGAATGCAGATCGATCCTTGCTTATCACCCTGTACAAAGCTTAAGTCCAAGTGGGTCAAGGACCTCCACATCAAACCAGACACACTCAAACTAATAGAAGAAAAACTAGGGAAGCATCTGGAACACATGGGCACTGGAAAAAATTTCCTGAACAAAACACCAATGGCTTATGCTCTAAGATCAAGAATCGACAAATGGGATCTCATAAAACTGCAAAGCTTCTGTAAGGCAAAGGACACTGTGGTTAGGACAAAACGACAACCAACAGATTGGGAAAAGATCTTTACCAATCCTATAACAGATAGAGGCCTTATATCCAAAATATACAAAGAACTCAAGAAGTTAGACCGCAGGGAAACAAATAACCCTATTAAAAAATGGGGTTCAGAGCTGAACAAAGAATTCACAGCTGAGGAATGCCGAATGGCTGAGAAACACCTAAAGAAATGTTCAACATCTTTAGTCATAAGGGAAATGCAAATCAAAACAACCCTGAGATTTCACCTCACACCAGTGAGAATGGCTAAGATCAAAAACTCAGGGGACAACAGTTGCTGGCGAGGATGTGGAGAAAGAGGAACACTCCTCCATTGTTGGTGGGATTGCAGACTGGTACAACCATTCTGGAAATCAGTCTGGAGGTTCCTCAGAAAATTGGACATTGAACTGCCTGAGGATCCAGCTATACCTCTCTTGGGCATATACCCAAAAGATGCCTCAACATACAAAAGAGACACGTGCTCCACTATGTTCATCGCAGCCTTATTTATAATAGCCAGAAGCTGGAAAGAACCCAGATGCCCTTCAACAGAGGAATGGATACAGAAAATGTGGTACATCTACACAATGGAATATTACTCAGCTATCAAAAACAACGAGTTTATGAAATTCGTAGGCAAATGGTTGGAACTGGAAAATATCATCCTGAGTGAGCTAACCCACTCACAGAAAGACATACATGGTATGCACTCATTGATAAGTGGCTATTAGCCCAAATGCTTGAATTACCCTAGATCCCTAGAACAAAGGAAACTCAAGACGGATGATCAAAATGTGAATGCTTCACTCCTTCTTTAAATGAGGAAAAAGAATACCCTTGGCAGGGAAGGGAGAGGCAAAGATTAAAACAGAGACTGAAGGAACACCCATTCAGAGCCTGCCCCACAGGTGGCCCATACATATAGAGCCACCCAATTAGACAAGATGGATGAAGCAAAGAAGTGCAGACCGACAGGAGCCGGATGTAGATCGCTCCTGAGAGACACAGCCAGAATACAGCAAATACAGAGGCGAATGCCAGCAGCAAACCACTGAACTGAGAATAGGTCCCCCGTTGAAGGAATCAGAGAAAGAACTGGAAGAGCTTGAAGGTGCTCGAGACCCCAAAAGTACAACAATGTCAAGCAACCAGAGCTTCCAGGGACTAAGCCACTACCTAAAGACTATACATGGACTGACCCTGGACTCTGTCCCCATAGGTAGCAATGAATATCCTAGTAAGAGCACCAGTGGAAGGGGAAGCCCTGGGTCCTGCTAAGACTGAACCCCCAGTGAACTAGACTATGCGGGGAGGGTGGCAATGGGGGGAGGTTTGGGAGGGGAACACCCACAAGGAAGGGGAGGGGGGAGGGTGATGTCTGTCCGGAAACCGGGAAAGGGAATAACACTTGAAATGTATATAAGAAATACTCAAGATAATAAAAATAAAATAAAATAAAAAAAAAAAAGAAGAATGGCACCCTAGGAAGGCATCCCCACATACTTGTCCAACCTACAGCCTGTGGGCTCATGTGGCTGAGGATAGCTATGAATGCAGCCCCTCACAAAATTTTGTACCTACTTAAAATGTAAGATTTGGTTTTGTGCAATTCATATTTATTTTTGTAATTCAATCACATGATTCTCAAGCATGGATGTTGTAGATGATAGCATATTGCGACTTGAGGCTTGCAGGTTGGCACAAATCAATTCTTTTTTCCCTCAGTATATTTTAGAGGAACCAAAACCTTGGCTAGCCCTGCTTTACATCTCCCTAGGGGATGTTGTAGTTCATGATAATCCTTGACTTTTTTCCTCACAGTAACTTCTTCACTGGTGCTAAAGCAATGATTCTCAGTTCTTATTACTGATACATGGGCCACTTGGATATTAACATTGTCATCCCAGAAAATTGCACATCACTTGGGAAATTTCCATGTCACTCACTATGGGTATGGTGTCTGTTCACTCTGAGATTCGCCTGTGGACTCTAGAGAAATCTTCTGATTTGATGTGAGATTTTAGATTATAGCTTTAAGAAAGACTGGGTGTGTACAGAATGAGAGACTCTAATTTACACTCACATGAACAAACCAAATGGCCATCCTTATGTGAATGAGACTAGGCTGATGTGCTTGCCAGTCCTTTGCCTCTGAGGACCCAGACCTCCTGCTAGGAAGGCCCATCCACAGCTTGGCACGGGGTAGGAATTCAAGGTGGTAAGAAAGCTGTGATGGCTTCAATTGTGAACTTGATACAATCTAGGATTGCCTTGGAGATGGCAATCAAGGATGGACTGTCTAGATCAGGTTGGCCTGTGGGTATGTCTGATAAATTGTCTTGATTAGGCTAACAAACATGGAAACTCCAAAGGGGGTGGCTCCATTCCCTAGGCTTGGTTCCTGAACTCTATAAAGGGAAGAGCAAACATGCTGAGCACAAGTGGCCACACCTCCACTTTCTCTCTGCTCTCAGTTGTGGATGTGATCAAGTGTGTCCAGGATCTGCTACCTTTACTACCCCAAAGAAATGGACTGTAACCTGAAAGTGTGATCTAAATAATCCCTTCTACCCTTAAGTCACTTTTTGGGGGGGGGGGGTGTTGTCCCAGCAACAGCAAACAAGACTATGGGGAGGAACCAGGGTATGCCTTCTTTCTGATGGAATGTTCCCTTTAGGTTCAGGCTGGCAAACAATACCATCAAACCAGAGAGAGGGTGACAAGCATCACAGGACAATCACCCAGTGGCATGAGGAATGTGTTAAAATGGGCTATATGCTTGTGTTCATAACTCACACAATATGGACTCAGAAGAAGACATCAGTGCCCAGAGCTACTTTCTACTGGGCTGGCTGGCTCACACTCCGCTGAAGGCTTGCTGGAGAGCAGATTGCTGCTGGACATTTTCTCCTCAATGTCATGACCAGGCAGCTGGTGGGAAGCAAGAGCCTCTGACAGGTGGGATTCCAACTTCCCAGATTAGCAGTGTCCTTCTGGGACACACCAGGGACATCAGAGGCAGAGCCACCCTGAGTGGCCTCATTTCCTCTATGGCTCTTACATTAGCATCTATTTTTAGATCGTTTCTAACAAGCCATGGACACTATTTATTATTTGCCAGGCACCTTCTAACCTCCTTGTTTATTAACTCATTTAATTTTAATAACAGCTCTATAAGCTAAATCCTATTACTAACCCTATACTTCTGATAGAGACACCGAGCAAAGAGAGATTATATAACTCACAGTCTCCAAAATCTTAAGAAGGGGTGTGAGAAGGTGTGTGTGTGTGTGTGTGTGTGTGTGTGTGTGTGTGTGTGTGTTTCCTTAAGATCTTTACTTTAATTTACTCATTAAAAAAAACCCTAATTAAAAAAAAACCCTAATTTTCTATCATAACAGCTATGTATTATATATGTATTGACTGTGAACTTAGAGAGTAAAGCCAAGGTCTGACCCTAACAGTTCCCATCTGTGTTGCCCTAGACAATTTACTTACCCTCTCTGAAACTCAATTAATTCTCTTATATACAGAGGGTGATCATACTCTTAGGTGAGAAAATCACTAAAGAATACAACAATGTTTTAACAACCCTTGGGTGTCAGACCGTTTTTGAAGTATCAAATTGTTGTACGTAAAACCCAGGTCTTAGCATGAAGTGACTACTCATACTATGATCTGTCCTGAATCAATAATTTCTCATTTTTGCTGGAATTGGGCTCCTGACCTCACAACATATTTAAGAATGATCTAAAAATGGCTAGGAAATACTGCAAACCCATACATTCGAAAAAGGGAAGCCTGGTGGGGCAGTGGTGGAACACAACTTTAGGTCCAGCACTTGGGAGGAAAAGGTAGGTAGGGCTCTGAGTTTGGGGGCAGCCTGGTATACAGGACTGAGTTCCAGGATAGCCAGAGCTACACAGAGAAAACCAAAGAACAAACTATATCAAATCAAGCCAAAACAGCAAACTGGACCTTTAAAAAATTCTCTCTCTCTCTCTCTCTCTCTCTCTCTCTCTCTCTCTCTCTCTCTCTCATCTATTTCTATCTCATCTACTTATCCTATCTTTTCTATACCTCTATATCTGCCTATCATTTATATGTATACAGCTGTACTGTACACATGTTATATGTGAACAGTGTATAAAGGTCAGAGGTCAATTATGGTGTCCTTCCTTATGCACCCTCTGCCTTGTTTTGGAGACAGATTCTTTCAGGTACCTCATATTCTCCTGATAAGGTTAGGCTGACTCACTAGTAAACCCCAAGGATCTGCACCTCTCCAACCTTCCTGGATATAATATTACAAGCATGTACCACCATGCCTGGCTTTTTAAAGTGTGTTGTAGGGATCTCAGTCTAGTCCTCAAACTTGTATACCAAGCACTTCACCTACTGTGTCATCTTTCTAGCCCTTGCTCATTTTTAAATACAAACTTTGATTTTGATTGTTTTCTTGTACACACATACACACACACACATATACATATATATGTGTATATAATATATACATATAAATACATACACACACACACACATATATGTGTGTGTGTGTGTGTGTGTGTGTGTGTGTGTGTGTGTATGTATTCTAAGCTGGTTTTGAACTTACAATTGTTCTGCTTCCCCCAGAACAGTGGAAGTCCAGACCTATGCCACCCATACCCCAAGCTCAAAATCTTCCTTAGAACTCAATGTACATAGGATACAATTCTCATCACCAGAAGACTGTGGCTCAATCTTTCTAACAATTCCATGGTCTCAGAAGTACTCAAAGGGCCCCTTCTACACAGGAGAGCACGGGAACCACTCAAGGCTACATGAGTGACAGGTCTAGTCTTCAACTCCACACCTGACTGATTTCCAATCCTCTCTCCCCTTTCCTGGGTACCACTAAGAAGCTTGTTCCCCATTCGGGTACCTACATAATATAGCCTCAGACCTCGAAGTCCCCAGAAAGACTCCGTGGGCAGTAAGTGAGAATTCTAAAATGTCCTTCTGGGGAAGGACCACTGCCTTGGAGCTATCAAACCCATGGCACAGTCACCCCTCTATTTGTGCCCAGGCACATAAACATTGACAGAAAACAGATGCCCCTCTCTCCACATATTTTCAAATAATTCGTAGCATGGAGGGTTGCCTGTCTCTTCTACAGATGCCATCACGTGTCTGAGATCAACATATCAGACCTTCAGAATATGCCTCTTTGTCTGTTTTCATCTCCATGCTTGGAGGCGAAGGTGGGGATTCACAGAGTCTAGGACATACATTTGTTTCAGAATTACCATACAGATCTTAACTCCCTGGAGACTCTATGGCTGGCCTCAAAGATGAATGTGCCTTTTAGGACCAAAATAGAACACAGGGCTGAAAAGGAACTAAAGGATAAATTTAGAAAGGAGAAAAAAGAAAGAAAGAAAGAGAGAGAGAGAGAGAAAGAAAGGAAGAAAGGAAGAAAGAGAGAGAAAAACAGACAAACAGGAAGGAAGATAGGAAGGAAGGAAGGAGGAAGAGAGGGAGGAAGGAAAAAAACAAAACCTTGGCCCTGGAATGGTCTGACTTAACCACTTAAAAATCAGCAGTGATGTCCAGTTTTGGTATAGTGGGTCCCCATATGTCTGTCCCCTCCCACTGGGACTCAACATTTGCTATAGCTTTTTATCATGCTGGCTAACGGTATGTTCATCTGCCTGCCTTATGGAGCAGCCTTGGTGTTATTTTTATGATGACTCGGAGCCTTTTTTCATGTTGCACTCCGGCAGAACTCTGGAACACCACACACCTGTTCTGCACAGAACACAGGAGGAGACAGAGACACAGGGCTCCTGGAGGGAGGGGGTAGGTGGCCCACTCTTGCCTGCTCTGAAAAGCCAAATGAAAAGAGAAGAAGCTGACAGAAGCCATGAGGTACCTTTTCTGCCTTTGAGGCTATATTACGTGCCAGGACTTTGTTTAACCAACACTCTCTGTGTTCACCGGTTTGTTGAGAGCAGCAAGCATTCGGGTTTGTTTTACAAATATGAACTCAGTTCATTCTCACAGTGACTGAACATGAGTACCCTAGCTCCTGTAATTGGTTCAGTCTCACAGTGACTGAGGTGAGAAAAGCAGCATGGGCAGAAAGGAAAATGGCTCCTAGGAGCTCATAGGTGAAACTCTTCTACTATGTTGTATGTGTTACCATCATCTATTGATCACTGTTACCTATAGCAACACCTACCCTTCCACTATAGCCACCGTTACTACCATCTTGACCTCACCATGAGCACCTCAATCATAATTTCTATCTCCATCGTCATTGTCACCCACCTCTACATCATTCCACTATCGCCATGAACATCAATGTCTCCTACAACCAATATGTCTACTACCACCTCCATCTCTAGTGTCACCTGCTATGACATCATAGCCACCATAGGCACCATCTTAATCTTACCACAAGCCTCTCAACGACAGTCACCATCATCAACGTCTACTGTCCCATCCACCATCACCAAGAGGGCGCTGGCCTGCATTTCCACTACCACGTTCTTCGACACCTCTGTTTCTCTGATTATTACTACCACAGCCTTCAACTCCTCCTCACCATCATCACCATGCTCATTCCCACTGTCATCTGCTAGCCCACGATGCCACCATCACCAGGAACCTCACCTCCACTGCATAGCCGACAGCGTTGTGTCTCCACCACTGCCACTAAGAGCCTCAAATCTATGGAATCACGGGCACTAAACTCTCCCACTGCCACTTCTCTCTTTAGTACCACCAATAAGAGTAGAGTGCAGACATCATTTGCAGAGCTTTGCCTATAGTTGGATATCAAGCTGGATCCTGTACAACCCACTTCACGTTAGTGTTCCCAACAATGCTATGCTCCCTATCCTATAACCTTTTCTATTCAAATGTGGAAACCAAAGTCTACAATAGTTCGTAATTATGCCCAAATAGATACTCATAATTCTGTAAGATTTGTGACATAGTTAGGATCCAAAGCCAGACCTCTCTCACCTGTGTGTATGTGGGGTGCTGGTCAAAGAATAGTTATAGGAGTTGACCCTATTCTTCCACCATATGGGTCCTGGGCATTGCACTCCATGGTTGGTCTTGGCAGCACCCACCTCTAAGCACCTAGCCATCTGGCTTCGTCTGAATTGATTTGGTTGTTGTGGGCCTCGTATGCTCTTCAAATCCTGTCTCAGTAGGTTTTATTACTAGATCATGTTGTGCTAAGTATATGCCACTAGGGTTAAAAGCCAGCATTTCTTTCCTCCTGTAAGCGCCCTAGGCACTCTCAGAAGCCTGTTTTCCATAGCTGCACACCTTTGTCATGTACACACACACACACACACACACACACACACACACACACGCATGCATGCTATAAAAGAGTGAAGAATCTGCTTCTTCCACCAACAGATCATCATCTTGGTAGACATGATGATGAAGGAGGAAATGTGGTCAGATTTTTATGACTTTTTTTCTAAATTGATATTTTCCATGATGCCATCAAAAGCGATCGGAACAGAGGGCTGTTTATTTGGGTGAATCACCAGCTTTGCACAAATCCCAAGTGCTAATTGCATAATGGGTCTTTATAGAATGCCATAATATGGGTTCGGCTGGTTTCTCTGTTTTGGGTTTGAAAAATAGATTGTTTAATAAGCCATCAAAGCTATATGTTAGCCAAGTAAACAAAGGAGCAGATGTTGACTGCCGTCTTGTGCCTCGTAGACATAATTAAAGACAACGAGGCACTGGCGGGTTCAGAGAATAGAGGACAAACACAGACACAGAGACACGCACAATAGGATCATCGGAGTCCCTTTCTGGGCACCTGCTTTCTCGATCTGAAATGCTAGATTGTATTTCCGGTCCTGCAGAAACATAGCAAAATCTTTTCTTTACTTATGTAAATCTACATTCATCCTGCCCTCTGCTTTTCAGGAAGACCGTGTAGTGGAAGTCAGTCGTTCTCAACGAATCTGTCTCAATTTTGTGACTGCTGACTGACACATGAGGTCGTGTCAAAAACACAGTAATTTATTTTTTATATCCATAAATGTTGATGAGAAACTGGTTAGCACCCCAATTTTGATATTTATCAAAGAGATTGGCGCCCATGTTCTGGGTGGGAGGCAGAGTGGACCTTCAGCGTTAGTGTGCGCCTTTGATTCTCAGGTGAGGAGCCTTCTCAGCTGCCCGCTCGTTTCCTAAGAACTTTAAACAGTCGTTTCCTTTCCCTCTAGTAACTGCACCTGGAAAGTCAGTATTTCATCTACCCAAACGCCATCTTCTTGGGTAGAGCCCTTAAAGTATCGCTTGAGTTTCCTAAATATTCTTGGTTCTCCATTCTAGCTCCTACTGGGTCCTACCCCGGTTTTGCCTTCTTCTTCGTTTTACGGTGGGGAGGAAAACCCCAGGCACACATAATAGGATTAAGAAAATGCAGTCCAGAATGAAAACAAACCAAGAGATGAATGAAACCATAACGCTGCTCTCTGAGCATGCCATGAAGAATTCGCAACTCCGAACAAGCCAGGTTACCATAACTTCGTTTTATCAGTAAAAGCAAAACAAACAACCCCCAGGCCTAAAATCAGAGTGCTGTACCGCGCACTTCAAGGAAGTTTCCTAGATCCAGCATTCCAGGCCCACATCAAAAACACTCCCACTTGTTCAAAACAAGGCAGAACTCCATTCTGGTGAGTAAATGAAATTGTACCAATTCTTTAAAACACCCCCAAAGCCATCGTTTAAAGAGCACAGGAAGCTGTGTGTTGGCTTGCAGTGAATGAGTGGCATTAGCCTTCAGTCAGCTCCCTTCCTGCCTCTTCTGCAGGTTCTGATGATGCAGACAGAAGAGGATTCTAATGGGGTTTTTACGTCTTTATGCTAATAAAGTATCACCTGCCCATTTTCAGGAGCAACACCAAAAGGCCTAAGCATGAAATGAGAGGCAAACGGGGCCAGGAAGCTACTAGGAAGCCAAGCCCTTTATCCCGAAGCATCTCTAAGACAGTTGAATCTCCTCCTTCATTCATTCTTTATGGAAAGGCAAAGCAGTCGTCCCTCAGTGGGTCTGATTCGCACCGGTTTGAGCAAGCACACAGGCATTCAGACTGTGCACACATGCACACACCGTCTCAGAGCTCAGAGGCAGTAAAGTACCAGGCTCTTTTGATTTATGAAGCAGCCTTCACAGGAGCAAGCTAACAGCATGGCCAGCCAGGACCCCACTCCCTGAAATGCCTTTATGAACAGGACAAGGCCCTGCTCGTGAACAAAAGCAGCGGTGTGGCTTATAAATCATTAATATAGACGGAGCCAGGCAGGAACTGCATTCCCTGCTAGCTGAAGAGATTTAGTTCAAGGAGGGTTTGGGGGGCTGGAATTGGCTTTGCAGAAACACGTCTGTGGGTGTGGCCTCGTAGCCTCTCAGTTTCTCTTCGAAACCTCTGTAAGTCCAAGGCTCACTAAGTGTCCTAAAATACAAACCAATAAACCTAATGAGTTAAGATAAAATCATATGGCTCATGCCTGTAATCCCAGCACTCAGGAGGCTGAGGCAGGAGGACTGCCATGAGCTTAAGGTCAGACTATGTCACATTGTGAGTGTGAGGTCAGTCTGAACTAAAGAGGCCGAGCTTCTCATAGCTTACTAATGTGAAACCAGAGGAGGAAGGATGCTCAGAACAACCCCATTTCTAACAAGTCATTCCTTTAAAAGCAAAAGTCAAGGGACAGTGTGGTTAGTAGGGCTGCTTGCACAAACAGCCTGGCACAGGCCTCATAAATCAAGTTGCACCAGAACCCTCCATGGCAGGGTGAGGAAGGACAGGCAGCTCACTGCAGACTAGTGTTTGGGTGTGGGCTCTGGAGGAAGAACACTCCTGACTTTAAATATTAACTCTCCCACCTGAGCTTTTGTTCTGTATGTTAAAGAACAAAAGAATGAAAGAAGGAAGGGAGGGAGAAAGGGAGGGAGGAAAGAAGAAAAGAAGGAGGAAAGAAAGGTATCTAGGCATGTGAAGCCTGAGTTGGACTTGCTGTTACACAGCTATAATCCCAGCGCTAGAATGCTGAGGCAGGAGGATTGCTATGAGTTGGATGCCAGGCTGTACTTCAAAGCAAGACTCTGCCTCACAAAGAAAACAGTAAAAAATAACAGAAGAAGAAGTAAATCTACCGACTCCCTGGAGGCCAGTGTGTAAGATTAAAAGAGATAATCTGCGTAAATACGCTGAGTCATGTGCTTGTCACCCAGAACTCCATAAACGTTATCGATTATGTCACTATTTTAATTATGCCCTTGTCATCATGGTGCTGAGGACGGCGAAATTCTCTGGTCCCCTCAGTGGACTCACAGTATCTCTTCCTGTTTACAGAAAGGGCTCCCTTTCCTAAACTAATCCGAAAGAGAAGAAGGGGACGGGGTGGGGGTGGAGGGATACAACAATAATAAAAACAAAGTGTGGGGAATCCTGAGTTTGGCACAGAGACCCCTAGTGGACAGAACTGAAATTGCACCAACAGGCAAAGACTTCATTCCTTTCCTGCTTTCAGCAGCTTCTCGGACTCCTTAGAGAGGAAGGTGTGGAAGTTGGGGGGGGGAAAAGAGAGAAGAAAGCGAAAAAGGAAAAACAAATGCGCAGCTTTCTGCAGATTATCTGGATGAGCGAGCCTGTCAGCCCATGTAAGCAGAGGCGATGGATGGGGAAGCCAGCACAGAGCTGATTGTAGGAGATGCCTTTGTGTTTCCAGAAACTCCAGGCGTGACCCAGACGGAGTCCCTTACACCTTGCTCTTATGTTCCCAGAATAAAAGGCACAAACAGTCAGACAGCAGGGGCTCTTCTGCCTCTGAAGGACTGAGAATGAACCTGTCTGTTTTAGCAATCCCTAGCTAGGGCGCTTACTCTGCTACCAGAGTCACCCCAGGCACCCCAAGCCCACCAAGGTTCCTCCTGATGCTCCCCGCTGTGAGCAGCCACTCGGGGTGCTGAAGCCTACTGGAATCCGCATCAGCACTTCCGCGTCCTGAGTCTCCAGCGCCAGGGCACCAGGACATTCTGAATAGAAATAAATGAAGCTCCTGCAGTGTGATTCTGTCAGCTTTTGAGAGTAAATAACTTTGCTACTGACAGGAGCAAGGTGCTTTTTACTTTCCCTCTTCCTGCCGTAGAGCATTAATTGAGCTATGCAGTCCTATCACAACCACCTCCAGCAGCAGGAAAGACCAGAAAGAGGAAGGGAAGCAGAGAACTGAGGAGACAAGATGAATGAGAGACCCCGAGTGGCCCTCCATTGCTGGTACCTGTAACCTCAACAGGCCATGAGTACGTAGGCATTCCCATTCAGGAAGAATGCAAAGAGAAGTGGGAAGCTTCCAGTGGCAGACCCTCCCTTACCTTAAAACACTTCTCTAGCTCTTAACATCTACATTAGGATCTGCCTTTTTTCATACCTTGAGTATCTACGGGTTATTTGCTGCATCTCAAGCCCTGAGTGGTAGCCCACTTCACCTCCCTAAGAACAATATAAAATGGCCATTCTCGTCTCGATTTTTTTTCCGAAGAAGCAATTAAGGTCCAAATCAAGTTAAGTGACTTGCTCAATTCAGTCAGATCAGCTCATGAATAACAGCGTTAGGATTAAGCCCCAGAGCCTGGTCTACACAAGGGCAAGAGACACCTGCATTTTAGCAGACCGTGTTTGAGGGTTGGGCACCCAGACTTCTAAGGGAAAACCAGTGTTTGCATGTCGATTGGAAAGACTCTCTCCCAGCCTAAGACCCCATAATTGCTGCTCATTGTTCCTGAAATATTCCAGGAGAGGGACATCGTCTCTCAGCCCAGATCCTCTCCAAAGAGCTGAGCGCTACCTAAGCCCAGCTCAGAAAGCAGTTCTCCCGGAAGGAACACCACAGATGCTTGCTGCTATTTCCAATAAGAAAAATCCCGTTCTCCAGGTGAGTGCCAGGCAAACATCTGCCACCAAGGAAAAGAAAAGACTCATTAAGCCAAAAGCCTCCTTGTATTTTACTCTGGAGTCCGGGGAAATCTGAGGCCCTTAAATCCTAAAAACCGCCTGTACTTTGTTCCACAGCCATAGAAGGAAAAGAAAAATAGTCATTAAGCCTCTGAGAACACACACTGGCCTTCTGAATTCACGGCATTCCTGCTCTGCTTCCTATTCTGTATGTACCGAACCAACCAGAAAAAAAGATCAAAACGAGGGGCAACTGTCCAGCCACTAGGGCCTTGGTGAGCACTAAGGGCCACAGCAGCAGCCTTGTGACTCAGTCTATTGTCTCAGAGCCCTCAGAATACTCTGATCATTAAGTACAGGATGTCTTCCTTTGCTGTGGGTGGCTGTCTGGGCAGAGGGATGGAGAAGTGACATGAAGAGAGCTGTAAGTTCATTATATAGCCTTTCTCTTTGCATAGTGGACCAGAGGAAAGAAGGGAGGGAGGGAGGGAGGGAGGGAGGGAGGGAGGGAGGGAGGAAGGAAGGAAGGAAGGGAGGGAGGGAAGGAGGAAGGGAGGGAGGGAGGAAGGGAGGGAGGAAGGGAGGGAGGAAGGGAGGGAGGGAGGGAGGGAGATGTAATTCTTCTGTAAGGCATCACAGAAGATTCCTAAAACATGTTATGGACCAAGCTGATGTGTGTGTAAATGCAGTGTTATCATAAGGGTTAACGATGCTAAGACGCTCCCAGAGATAGGAGCCCTCCGCTTTGCTTCCTGAGGGCATCTGGCACCGTATGGGAGCTCAGTATGCACAGAAGAAGCTGAGAGTAGTGGTAGCCAAGGCCTGCCATTTCAACAATGAGGGTGACTGAGATAGGAGGAATCTAAGTTCAAGACCAGCCTGGGCAATTTACTAAGACTTTGTTTCAGAATAAAATGTAAAAGCAGGCCGGAAGACGAAAATCGGTGGTAAATCACTGGCCTGACATGTATTAGGCCCTAGGCTTACCCTCAAGTGACACGGTAAGTGAGCATATGTACACGCATGTACATACCATGCGAAGGCTATAAACCTGGAATCCGTGGGCAAGTATGGGAGTGACGGTTGATTTCCATGGATACTGGAAAACTTATCACCATTTAAATGAAAATAAAACGTGCCCACTTCAAAGTAGGTTTATTACAAAACTAGGAAAGCTATGCCACCTGCAGTAATTATTAGGTTGCTCAAAGCAAGGAAGGAACGGCTTATTTCAGCACAGCAAAAACCTGAAGGTGGAGAAAGAATAGACCGTGTGTGTCTCATTCATCATATATGTCCCATGACATGATTACATGGTTGTCACCAGGAACCTTGGCATCTCGTGGAGAATATTATTCCTTAGCTGTTTGATCAAAGCCCTCTTCCTCCTCACTGTCACTGTCTTGGGTCCACACCTCACAGGCACCAGACCACAATGCTGGAATGATTTTCTTCCCTTTAGTTCACTTTTCGACCCTCCACCTCATTTCAAAATGATGTGAGACAAGACCGACTCAGACTCTGTCCTCAGAAACTGGATCACTCTGTATAAAACCCATTTCCACTGCTTGACGTCTCTGTGTGTCTAAGGGTGAGGTTGCCACAGTGTCTATTGTAGCTGAGAGTAATTACGTGTGTGTGTGTGTGTGTGTGCGTGTGTGTGTGTGTGTGTGTACGTGCTGGTACAATCACATATGTGTGTGTGCGAAGGTCAGAAAACAACCTGTTTCACTCCTTGGCACTGCGCACTTTTTTTTTTTTTTTTTTTGAGTTGCAGGGTCTTTCTCTGGCTTGGAACTGGCCTGGAAATCTAATTTAGTTGGCTAGAAAGATCCAAGGATCCTCTGATCTCTGCCTTCCCTGTGCTGTAGATTTTAGACATGTGTCAACAAACCTACTTGGTCCCGACGTCCGGCAGGTGCTGGGTACGGAGTACAGGTCTACACAATTGCACTTCCGACACATGATCACTAACACTAACATCACCTCACTCCATTCTTTCTCTTGTTTACTCCTAGACTGAATTTTCTAGCTTTTCCCAGGGCAGTATTCTTCACTTCAGGTCAGAAGAACAATCACTTCTCCAGAGACTCTCCCACCCCCAAACCTCAACCTCTTCATCTCCTACTTTATGCTCCCCTAATCTGAAGCTATTTTCTGGGTTCATCTCTATCCACATCATTCTTTTACTGGAGCCTCAGCCCCACAGCCGCATGGACACTGTGTAACACTCTAGAATAGCGACGACATTTGGAAACAGTTTCCACAGAAATGACTGTCCTTCTAGCATTAGACAGAGGTTGAGGGGGGTGGCATTGGGGGTGAAATTTAGGAAAAGGTTGAACGACCCCAACAATCTCACTGCAAAGCTGAGACGATGCTCTGGACACCGTCAAACACTTATTAAATACAGGAAATGCGGATCTGCAGTAGAAGAATCCAAAGGAGAGGCTCCCAGGCAGTGGACAGAAATGGTCTTTTGCTCTTTCTCAGCCAACAGCAAACAATCATGGCTGCAATATGCTGAGAAGAACAGGGACAAGTTCCCAAGCCAAGTCAGGAGTCCATCCATTTCTGCCATAGCCCCTTTCCTAGCCTTATGAAGGAAGGGCTTGGGCTCTGAATTTGGGACGCTTGGGTAAGCCATCTCCTAATAGTTTCCAGCTGTAAGGACAGACAGTGTAACCACTGCCCAATTTGCCAACTTACTTGCACTCAGCATGGTAAAAGAGCCCAGGCCCTTCTAAGCTATTGTGCTTAAGAGCTGACCCCATTTGACACAGACCCTTCCTCAATAGAGCCAGGAAAGGCAAGTGACATCAGGGTGACAGCCACAGGCCAGAGCTCAGCCCTGCAGGACTCTCTCTTCTCCAGCAGCACTGAAAACAGGCAACTTTATTGATGAATGGAACTTTCTATGTTTGTCTTAATTGAATTAAGCAGCACACTGGGACACCTCTCTGTGTCCATTAAAGAAGTCTCTGCAGATGGGACAATTATGCCCATGTCTGCCAGCCCTGCCTCTTTCTCACGATGCTACCCCATGCCCATCACCCTTAGGCGCAGATGTGCCAACCTGATTTTGTTTACTACCACAATGTCTTTCTCTTCCAGAAGACCATGATTTGCCTGATAAACTACACTGCTTTTTACCAGCCAGTATGAATAAACAAGCATTATGTTTTCTCTTGGGGCAGGGAGCTTGGCGAAATGAATCAGAAACCCCTAAAAAACAATTGTCTACCCTCAGCACATCAGCTACCGGACAATCACTCAAGGGCCAGCTGTAAGGAAAACAGATGGTGTGTGAACACTAATGACACGGGCTTTCTCCATTCCCAGCTCAGGCAGAGCTGCTGGCTTGCATGTTCTGACACACAACGTACCACGAAATGGCAGACAGAGAGAGGGACGGCACAGAAGACTCCCGTCTGTGGACAGACAGCTACGTTATGGTTTCTGCAAATGATGGTTGCTTTAAGTGGCTTTAACGAAGAGGCAATCTAGGTAATCCCGCAGCCAACCAATTTCACGACACCTCTCTCCCCACAGGGTTGAAGCAAAGAAGCACCCCTGTCCATTGGACACTGGGCCTCACCCTATTCAGAATGGTGACACATACCTTCTTTCTTCTGTTAGAAAAGAAAAAAAAATCCAGCAGGGTTCGTTAATCAAACAATTTACAGCAGACCATATCTGAAGACAGAGGCCGGCAGACGTCTCGTGGCAAACAGCTAGCCAAGCCTGCAAATGTGCTCATTCTAGCCACTTAGATCCCTTTAAACAATTCAGACATGAAGATAATCTATCCTAATTCTTTTCTGCATTATTGACACTATTGACTACCCCCAATCCACAGCACTATCTAATAAATCAGTATGGGATTAAGCCAAGAAGAAAAAATGTGATAAAGTGTCATTTGTCCCCTCTGTAAATCATTGGATGGAGAGATGCGAGGGGACTCACTGCAATGAGAATTGAACTTTCCTATGCAGCCATAATCGCTATGCCTTACCTAATGTGTCCCAAATTTATAACCGCGGCTGGTGCATGGAGGCCGGCCCCTGCAACCCCGCTGCCATCCAACCTCTGGGAGAGAGCCCTTCTACCCCAGTGAGTTTCCACACTGAACAGCACTTTCTAATTAAAGACAGAAAAGGCTGATGTGCGGGTTTCAGTTCAATTGCTTTCGATCTGAAGGTGTCCACCGTGAGCAATGGCTTCATTTACCAGGAATTACCCTTTGTACAAACCACTTCACTATTTAAAACAAAGCTCATACATCACCATTAGGTTGGAAAAAATGACCCATCTTTGGGTATTGACAGTGGTGTGGGCCACTTCAGAGGTCCCCTTCTCCTCCCCTCTTTAATGTGGATTTTAAGTATTTGACTCATTGTTAAGTTTGGGCTGATTAAAAGGTTGGGAGTGAACAGCTTTTGACAGATGAGAAGGCTTCATGGAACAGAACCAGAGATCCTGAGGGTGGGGTAGAAACAAGGAGCAGTAAGTTCATATGCTACTGGTATTCAATATGAAGTCAGAACTCTGTGAACTACAGCTCTGGGAGTCTGGGACTTAATGGGTGCATTAGAAAACAAACCATAGTATCTGTCCTGTCTATGGTCTCAGCTTTCCATTCCAAGAAATGGGTGTCTGGTGTTTGTTCTCCTTGACTTAAGAGATTTCGTAGTGTGTGTGCATATGCTGTATGGTGCACACGAGTGTGTGTGCTGTTTCCCATTAAGCCAACAAAATATATTCTCCTTTGATCTCACGGATAATAAGCTCCAAATTTGGAACTGGAATTCAGAACGTTCCCTCAAAGCAAAAATGTGTAAATGAGTTCCCAGTCAGGAATTCTGGAAGGACTCTGCACTGGGAGTATGCATGATCTGGAAGACTAGTTGTGGAAAGATGTCATCGTCAAAGGGGCCAAAGAAAAGGGCCACTGCGGTGCATCGAGACCTGAAACCAAAGCATGTGCTTTGCCTTAACAGTGAGGAAAAAATGCCAGCCACTTCTTCAGTCCTTCATCCCCTCTATCTAGAAGTGGGCTACAGCTATAAAGCCACGCAACATGCCAGCAGTGTTTAAGGGTGCATGTGTGTGTATATGTGCGTACATGGGAGTGATGACGTCATTGGCTAGACTATCTAGATGCCGAAAGGGCTGCCCAGCTTTATCCCATCTGACAGTTCCCAACTACTGTAATAGCTTAGATGCTAGTACAGAGGGAGGGGGGAGGAGGAAGGGGAGGATAGGGAGGAAGGAGAGGAGGGGGAGGAAAGAAAGGAGGGAGAGGAAGGAGAGGAAGAGAGACAAGAGAAAATAGGGAAAAAAGAAGAAACCATGAACTTCAGGAAAATATCTATGTAAAGGAGACTTACTAGAAAATGTAAATAAACAACACAGAATAAGTCACACAGTGCAAACACAAAGACGACACCGCACTGGTCTGAGATAATGTGTTTGTAGCAAAGGGTTTGCACTGCTTTTTGCTTGAACATTCCAGTGTCTGTACCCAAGGGTAAGCCATCCTAATAGATTTTTTGTTTTTATGAGTTGTTTTAAGGACAAATCTGAGAGAGTTTAGGAAGGAGGAGAGGATGTTAATACCAAGGCCAATGAAAGCACATAACCAAGTCATTTTCCTTGCATACTGGATAGGAAATAGTTCCTGCATGAAACTTCATTCCAAGATAACACCTTTCAGTGAACACCAGTTGTCCCTAACAGGCGAGACCATACACGGTGATAAAAACATGGCGAGAAATGTTTCAAAATAAGAAAGCAAGATTTTAATTATTTTCTTATATAACTGGTGATTAGGATGACAGTGATTTGTGACGTATGCCGTTTTCTATACACAAAATTAAATGCTTCCAATGAAGGTATCGCTAATCATAAGTGAAGTCTGATTTGTCTATTTGATCCATATGCTTTGAAAGTACCAACTAGCTCTCTGTTCATCAAACATGTAGATAAGTATTACTAGCTATAGATTAATAGCAGACAAGGGTATAGGGATTCGACACTGGCAGATGATGTGCAGTGTGCACTGGTGTGTGCTCTGTGTGGATTAAAGGTACCAAATTCACTGTAAATCAGCCAGCTGTCTGAACTGCTAACTGAGAACAATAACACAAGACCCTGACATTGAATCAAGGCATCAAAAAGCCAAAAGAGATGACCCCAAGGCACCAGTCTCTGATAGCAAGGGAGGCAGTGGCTAAAAACCGTGATTATAAGCAGGACAAGCAAAAATAAATGTCTGTCTTATACTTCAGAATTTTAGTAAACCGCCATGAGACATACCTCTGTCACTCAGACTTGTTCTGACCCCATGCCCTGCTGCTTTGTTACAGCCACTTTCACAGAAGGTATCAAGGGGAGAACACACCAGAGAGCTCATTTCAAACACTGTCCTCCTTCTACCTTCCAGGGGAGCGGTGCTGTTGATTCAGCCTCCTTTAAATGTTTGTTATGGTTGCCAGTGCTTCCTAAGTAAGGCTCCCTCTCCACAGCAGGTGCATTCTGTAGTGGGAACCTTGGACCTATATGTTACACCCATCCTTTCACAGCAAGAATGGCCTCTTGCTCAAAGTCACGGTCTTCCTCCCTAAGTTCTCCTTAAATGAACAAACCAGTTTAATGATGAAGGCACAAATACAAATTAATTAAAAGACGTGCATACCGGCAACACAGGAAGCATCGAGAGTACTCACAGCATTCTACGTGTAAAATGACATCATTCCAATTGATTCACAAATAAAATGAAAGACATAAATATAAGATAAAAAACCTCTGGATATTCTAATAATTTGATTCGGTCCAACTGCGATTTAGCAACCGAAGCAAGGCTCACTGGAATGTTCTTGTGGTGGGTAACTGATGGAAACACACAGGCGCTTGACACACATTCACAGCTGAGGCAAAGAAATGGCAGAGGCTGGTGAATCATATATTATCAATACGTTCTTCCTAAGAGATGATTCTTGGTATGATTGACTAAGCCGGAAACAAAATAAAACAAATACAAGCATAAACCAATTTATTCACGCGGTGCTTTTTAAAGAGCTCTTCTTAAATAAATAAATAAATAAATAAAGACTAGCCTCAGTAAATATGTGGAAGAAACATTTTTTTCTGGAGGCTACCAAGCTGATAACAAATTATCTAAATGTTCAAACTAGAACCCCAGCATTTTCTGAACACATATATTCCTGCAGCACAGATTGAAGTGGGATACTTTGGGGAAAAGGGGGCCCTCTTAATTCTTGCAAAGGAAGTTTGGTTAACACATACATGTTAACCAAGCATACCCTTGAAGTGAATTCATAGAAAGGCAGGCAAAGGATTACCCCAGTGAGAACTTCACAGGACAGGACAGAGGCCCCTGGGAGTCAGGTCCTGAATTCTCAGCAGCAGACGAAACCCAGCTAAGGCTTGCCACCTCACAGTCACAGACCCCGCCCCGTGACACAGCTGGCCTGCCTCCCCGCAGGGCAGTGCTAGGCGTTTTCCAAAGCCCAGGGGTAGTGCGTTAGGCAGATGCCTTTCTAGCAAGAGGCAAGGAGACCCAGTGAAGCCCAGAGCAGACACACAGAGCAAGAACCCAATCCAAAAAAGTCGCAGATGTGCACTGATCGGGAATGGAGCCAAAAGACATGCCTAGTGAGACCACTGCCAGGGAGGGGAAAGGCCAGGGGTGCAGAAACAACGAAAAAGGCAAACAAAACCATGGCCAGTCAAGACAACTCTGACCATGTCCACCCAATAGTGAGGAGTTTCAAAGATTGTTTTTAAAGTGGGGGGTATCAAGCTCCAGAAATCCCAATGTTCTGATTCTTACAGAATGGATAGATAAGCACAAACTCTCTCTCTCTCTCTCTCTCTCTCTCTCTCTCTCTCTCTCTCACACACACACACACACACACACACACACACACACACACACACACACACACACTTTGTTTCAATCGTTAAAACGGCTGAATTAAAATCATAAGAACCTGGATATCTGGATATCTTCACAGAGCCCCAAACTACTCTCTCAAGCATCGTAGGGATCTCCTCTCCCTTCCCCTCTGGGACTTCTGACATGAGAGAAGATGCTCACAAGAAAGAAAAAAACAGTTTTTCATTTTCAAATTCCCGGTCCCTAGGTTGGAAATCATCGTTCACAAAGTGTTCAGACAGGTGAATTATAATAGGCTCTTGACTTGACTGAAAACCAGAGGCTCCCACCAAACCCCAGCTCATCCCAACGCTCAAGCCCCCCAACCCAGGCCCCCCTAACACTCAGTCCACTGAAGCGGTACCCAGTCTGAGCAAGCTGAGAAGAAGCTGCCACCACCGAGAAAGAGCGGCGCGTCTTACCTGCTGTAAGTACATAAAAGTCAAGGCACACGAGAGCTGGGGACACATGCCCACGTTGGGGAGTGCCACGCAGGTGGCCCCCGTCAGAGGATGCTGCATCGCGAATCTCGGGTGCCCGCAGAGCGAGAGCGGAGACGCTCACATACAATCTACAATCGCGTTGCTTTTTTTTTTTTTTTTAAACCCTCTTGCCTGGTCGCTACAGCTTTTTTTTTTTTCCTTTTTAATTTTTGCTGATTATCTAACTCACACAGCAGTGGTTGTCCCTCTCTCGTTCTCTCTCTTCCTCTTTCGTCTCTCTCTTTCTCCCTCCCCCCCACCGCACCCCAAGAGAGTCCCTCCTCCCTGGCTCTCCTCGCCCTCGGGTTTGCTAGTACCCAGCGTTCATCAGCCTTCAACTAAAGACACTTAGAGAGGCAGGGAAGTAGTGTTGGTTCCCCTCGGCTTATTGGGCCTGTTATTGGAGCGCTCTTAAAGTGGAAGGTGCCCCTCACCCTACCCCGCCACCCCCTAAAGGTGACAAGAATGGTCAAAGTCGACTTCTATGAAAGACAGAGGGTTAAGATGCTCTGATAGAGATGCTAGAGAGGAAAGAGGGAGCGATGGAGTCGGGAGGGGGAGGAGGATAAAGAAGGAGGGGGGAAGGAGAGAGAGGAAGGGGAGAGGGAAAAGGGGGAGGGGCAGAGGGAAAGGAGAGAGAGAGAGAGAGAGAGAGAGAGAGAGAGAGAGAGAGAGAGAGAGAGAGAGATTTTGACTTACAGCTTCACTGTCGCTCACTCGCGTGGTGCTGATGCTGAGAATCTTCTCATTTGCCAAGGAGGTCCAGGGGCAGGGTTGTGGGTTTCTTTCTTTTTTTAAAAGAGGGACTCGCCAAAATTTAAATTTTGCCTGCTAAAATCCTTCGAGGGGAGGGAGCGGGAGAGCGAGCGTGTGAGCGTCCCACATCTCCAGCAATCAAAGGAGCTGGACCATTAACAAGACTGCTCAGCTGGGACCCTGAGGAGTCCGGGAGATTTTCAGTCGGCGGTTTGTTTGCCTGACTACGTTGGCAAATAAACACATGAAAAGGGATTCCCCTTTTCTAAGAAGCTTGGGGTCGGTCGACGAACACGCCAGGGTTTGGGGTGCTGCGGGGGAAGGGGGCGAGAAAGAGGTCCCTGGGCCTCCCGCAGTGTTGGGGCGCTGCTTTCCCCCCTGGAATCAGCCTCTCCTGGACAGCCCCAAGCCGCGAGGCTAAACCAGAGAATCCATCGCAGCTGTTAGACTAAAATGCCAACTCGAGGTGAATTCGAGGGGCCTTCTTCCAGACTAGAGCCCGTTGGTCTTCTCAAATTATAAATGCAAGGGGTGGGCGAAAGTCCCTGTCTGCTAAGAGATTATTGTGCGTGAGGCAAAGAACAAATTGAAATGGTTTTATTTTATATTTTCCCCTCTTGCCTGGCCTCGTTGGTCAAATTAACATTCCACTCTTGCAGGCGGATCATCCCCCTCCCCTTTATCTTATGAAGTAATAATTATTCATTAGTAGATTTCGTTAGTCTTTATGCAATAAGAGGGGATGTGATCTGTGAATTAAGAGAAAATATGAAGACTCTAACTCGTCCTTGATTCCCACAAGGGGGGAAATCCTGGCAATAGTAAAATCAGTAGGAACGGTTGCCGTTGCCATATTTTATACAGATTTATTTTGAGCCAGTGATTGGGTTTCTTTTTTATTCTCAGAGCAAGGGTTCACTAGAATCTGCGTGTTTGGTTCCCTCAAAAAAATCCCAGGTGAGGGTCATGCAGGGCAGAGCTGCCCCTGAGAGGGGAAATAATTCTTTCAGGAGGGGACACTGAGGCAGGACCCTTGGATTGGCCACCTCAAAGGCCCACCCCATGGGTTTTCCCCCCACACTCCCAGCACAATTAAATCTTCTAGACTGATCCCTTAGCCAGCAGGACAGAATTCCCTTTCTGATGGAAAGGGAAGGAGTGATCGAACAGTTAGGTGTTGTTCTTCTGAAACTGTATCAGGACCGATAATGTCTCCACTGGGCCCCAACCTAACTGACTGTTCATTTCCACCTTCCACCTTGCAATCCCACTCCTCAAACTACGTGTTGGGGGCTCCTGTACCCTGTCAACTCAATGGCCACCCAGCAGACTGTTTAACCTTTTGCAGGGCTGGGAGAGCAAGGGCTGTGCTTCTGGGGCTGCTTGAGGGGTAAGAGGGTTGGCAGAGGCTACTCTGAAAAGAAACAAGGCTTGCTCCATGCTGTCTCAGTGGCATTTGTCACACAAGTTGTGACTCACACAAACCTCCACTACCTCTTTCCTTACCTATCTTCTTTGTACTTAGTTATATTTCAGATTCCATGAGAGAGAGAGAGAGAGAGAGAGAGAGAGAGAGAGAGAGAGAGAGAGGTTGGCTAGCCTTCCCAAGCTCTTTCTTTTGCTTCAAACATTCTTTTTGAACTGCAGATTTTTTTTTTCAATCAGACACTGGAAAAACTACCATCTTCCAAGAACAGGGTAGAAATTTCTCTCCAGCTCATTTTCATAAGAAGCGAGATAAGTAAAACCTGGCACTTTAATAAGACCTTATCTGAATGGTTTAATGAAAAGCAAATACATCCTTCACGGAGCTGCGAACAGTGCTCACCTGCAAGAAGCGCCATTTCCTACCAGCGTGAAGGCTCCCAGCCAAAGGGGACCACATTTCTACAAACCCATTCTGAAGTAATGACTCATTCTTCCGCTTAGACTTCCGGCTTAGAGTCAGCCACAATGGGAATCCATCAATGGAGCAATGGGCTCCCATCCCTTCTAAACCAAGTGAAAATTATTTGGAAGCAGATTCCGCACTTTCGACCAACTAGCCCAAATGTCCCTACACAGTTCGAGCAAACATGGTTGCTAAGTCCTCGTTTCCTGGACTCTTTGTCTATGAGAAGACATTTAGACAGAGGAATGACTTTTTTGTTCTCCTATGGGTAACTGCAGCTCGGAGCACCAAAGCACCCCAAATCAAACGGCACATTTTTTTTCTGTGACTATTTTTGATATAGTGATGATAAAATTTGGTGAGGCTTTCAAGGTGGCATCGAGGGGTGCCGAATCTGAACTCCATCACATCCAAATAAAAAAGGAAATTCCATGTCACTTACTCCTGAATGATTTTTTTTTTTATGTCAGTTAATGGGGGAAGAGAAGAAAGACAATGTGCCTATTTCTTTCTATGAAGACTCGCAGGCACTGGAATTGACATGCGTGCATGTGTTGTCTGTGCATTCAGGGGCTGCCCTGCTGGCTTTTGAGTACAAGGACCCTTAATTGAATGCCTGTAGATGCCCTGTAGGAGGCCAGAAGGCTTAAGAAAAAAGTCAACAATATGAAACAGTAACATCTTCACAAAATACATAGTTGAGAGCAGCTGTCCAAGTTCACATTTAACAGGAACAATAGTATTTGCAACATTTTTCTTTCTCCTCTAAATTTGTCAATGAGTTAAGCGAGTGGAAGAAGTCCTTCCCAACTCTTTTCTTACAGTTTCCTTAGACTGTCAACACAGTAAAAGTCCCATCAAAGGATTCTTTGCATGAGAGTTACCATGTATCAGAGTGAAAAAGACTGTGATGAGACCAAAGGACATTTGGACTTAATTCAGAAGTAATTCTGACCATTCTATTAGCTCGGTGGCTAATAAAGCTTACCTGAATTTGAATCCCATGTTCAAATTTAAAGACAGGTAACTATGTAGTCTCAGTCTTAAGCTAAGTGAGAATAAAGGCAGCCCCTTTAGAGAACTTAATTATTTATTGTTCCTATCCTGGGCATCACTTTGATTGACTGCCTTGCAACACTTGAATGAAAATTTAGTTAGTATTAACCTCACTCCAGGGGCTGTCCCAGTCCCTGGAGCTGTATGGGCCCAGGGAAGACAAACAAAGATTCCTCACATCACATAGCTTATATTCCTGTGTGGGGTGAGGATAAGAAGCCAGTAAACTATGTACCATAACAGAGTGGGTGCTGTGGGAAATAAGCAAGAGGCAAGTAAGATGAGCGGATGCTGGAAGAGAGGAGGCTGAAGTCAACCATCGCATATGTGCCAGCTCTGTACAATGCAATGTCAGCTTCCAGAAAGCCCCCTGTTTCCTGTCCTTCACAAATTGATCTAAGCTGCAGGGTTATCAAAATAGATTTTGGAGCTTTCTGGGGTCCATCCACGAGACAGCAGTGGGAATGCTGCAAAACTGGAGCGATTTCCCCCTCCATCTTTGATTGTTATATATGCCTGGGAACATAAGATATACTCAGAAAATAGTTTGCAGGATGAATGAATGGATATGTGTGTGGTTGGATGGATGGGTGGATGGGTGGAGAGATGGATGGATGGATGGATGGATGGATGGATAGACGGTTGCAGCAGAAACTTGTATTATAGGACCTCTTGCTGTCCAATTCCACTCAAAAGATGTGGTTTCTAAGTCTTGGGTTGGCTTTTGCTTCTGTGTATTTTAAGGGTCTCAGTCCTTCACGCTCCCTCCAAGCCAGTCTGCAAAAGATCCATTTTCACACACAGTTCTCCCGGTGGAAGCATCACTCTGTATCCCCGAGTCACCAATGATGCGACCATAGACTCACTCAAATGAGCTCATTCTGAGCAATGGGCTACTTCTCCGGCAGAGCCCATTCCAACTTTTCAGTTATAGTTGCTTTGTATTCAATGACAGGGTCCAGCCTAGAGATCAAATCCTGCCTGTACAAAGAACCCTTAAATTCATCCTGGGTGTGGACTGTCAGCGAGCGTATGCCTAAAACTAAGCCATGCTTGTAGAACAGGAAAAGAAGCATGTGCTCTCCCAGGTCCCATAAGCACACACTGCAATGCCTCTTACATTTCCTTTCTATTTTTTATGTTTTTAAATTTTGTGATATCTGGTCTTGCTTTTTTATGGAGGCTCACTTTGCACTCAAATCAATCCTCCTGCCTCAGACTCTCCATTGCTGGAACTAGAAGAATGAGCCTCCACGTTCAGCACACAAATGATCTTCTGGGAAGGTTGAGGCAAGGGAAACGGAATTCATGGTTGTCTTCTACCACAGTGAAAAATCCCAGGCCAATCTCTACTATTTCTGTTTAACAGGAAAAGATAAATAAGAAAGAAAGAGAAGAAAAGAAAGATAAGCAAACAAACCCCATAATAAATTCAAATAAAAACTACAGTCGTTGTGAATATTATTGCCTTTTGCTTAAAGGACGGACATTAATTGCAAAATAAAATTAGCCAATTAAAAAAGGTAAAATGCCTACCAATAGTAATAAAATTGAAGTAGCTGTGGAGAGACAAACCTTCTCATGTAACAGTCGCGAAATCAAAACTCGTTGAGCTTGAGAGCTAACATTTTGGTACTGACTATAAAAATGTAAAATGTTCTTGTCTTTTCAGGGAACTATTGCCGTTCCCCAGATCTGCACTGCTGAAATAGTTGTGTTGAACGCAGATATGCGTGTGTTGGGATGCCCACTCTCATGTTGCTTGTACAGGCAAATGACACAAAGCAATAGAGGAAGGCTATTTAAATGTAACTACCATGCACGCACCTGTTAGGAGGCACCAGGAGCATCCGTATGCTTTCCCTTGGAGAAATTACTAAAAACGTCCTCTAAGAAGCCTCAGAACACACCGAACAATATTTCTGTGTGAAATCCA
Source organism: Rattus norvegicus (assembly GCF_021556685.1). Lineage (NCBI taxonomy): Eukaryota > Metazoa > Chordata > Mammalia > Rodentia > Muridae > Rattus > Rattus norvegicus. The sequence continues at coordinate 14,480,706 of NC_141543.1, forward strand.
ATCGAACAGCAATAAAGGCCCACCACTGGGCTCTGGAGATGGTTTGGCAGTTGGAAGAGCTTTGCCATGCAAGCCTGATACCCTGAGTCCAAGTCCCAGGTCCCCAGAACTCCTTTGAAGGAACAGGAAGTGAACACAGAATCCTTAGCTAGGAAGCTCATGGAGCAGGCAGCCTGGGATATGGAGCATGGCAGCAGAGATAAGGAAAGCTTCTCTCAAAGGGCTGGAAGTAGAGACATGACGCTCCGAAGTTGTCCCTTGACTGTCACATGCTTGCCATTGCATACACCACACACACACACACACACACACACACACACATGCATCAATACACACATCTATATACACACACATCACATACACACACCTACATATACACACATCTCACACACACATCACATACACACACCTACATATACACACATCTCACACACATACATCTCATACACACACCTACATATACACACATCTCACACACACACATCACATACACACACCTACATATACACACACCACACACACACAGTAAAAATTTAAAACTTAAAACAACAAACAGCATGCTGCCTGCTTTGTACACACATAATTTAGAAATAGCCCGGGGTTCTGCGTGTGAATGTGAACATACATGTAAGTCCAATGCATAGAAAAAGACCTAGAGGCCTATGACTCCAAAATGTATTTATCCTTAGAGTGCCGGGGCGTGGGGGGGGGTGATTTGATTTTTACTCCGTACACACTTTTGTTGTTTGGCTTTTCACAATACTTTTGAAATAAAATAAAAATCTATTATGATGATTGCTGCCTCCTGTCTCATTATCATGGAGGCTCCAGGTTATGAGACTAGAGAGATTGCTAAGCACTTAAGAAGGTCAACTGCTCTTGCAGAGGGTAGGAGTTTGGGTCATAGCACCTATGTGAGTAGCTCACAACTGCTGGAAATTAGAGCTCCAACAGGTCTAGTGCCCTTATCTGGTTACCACAGGCACATGCACACATGGCGTACATACATACAGACACATATCACACGCATAAATAAAAATAAGTCTCAAAAATATTCACAAGGTATTTGCTTCTAGGGAATCCTTTACAAATGGTGAGGAGTGTTCTGAGATAATCCATAAACATCTGCTCCCATCTATTACTAAGTTCCAATATCCTGGATACTTAACCTCTACCATAAAGGAACACATTTCATATTTGTAAGACCCTAGGTTCAGTCCTCAGCACTCTCCAGAATGTAAAAGTAAAAAGAAAAGGTGTGGGCGAAAGGTTTCATGATAGAACAATTCCACATTTGCTTTGGGCACAACTTCCCAGGGACAAGACACATTTCTTTGCTCATATGTGAAAATCGTTGAATCCTTGCCCACCACCTCCTCATATATCAAGGCTGCTGAGAAACAGACTGGAGAACTGGCACCTTGCATATGTTTTTATAGCAAATTTGGGGGTGTGTGTGGCTATATTGCAAGCCTGGGTCTCTCTGGATCTCAGTTGACCTCCTCTAAGGTTCGATAGTTTATGTCGGAACCAGGTAAAACAGGAAAAGGCACAGGTTAGTTTACATTCTTTCTTCCTGCAAGGCTCTTTCTCTTTCCCGCTCAATGACAAGGAAGCTCGGGTGTATGAAAGGGTATCTGTTCTTCCTTTCTAGAAGGGTATCACTTTTCCCTTCTGTAGTTATCTCATGGGCTGGTATTGCTGGAACTCATATACATGAACAGTGTTTATTCACTCTGACCACTGAGACAGCCCATGCCATTGTGAAAGCCTGCTGCGTGGCATGCAGTAGTATGTTGGTGTCAAGCTCTACACACACTTATCTATACTGACTACATGTTTTAGAGAACATAAACAACAAAACAAGTACAGAGAAGAGGGACATACAGGTCTTCCAGGTGCCCTTGACTCTTCTTTCAAAGCAAGGCAAGACAAGGAACTCAGCTGCCTTTAGGCAGCCTCCAGGAAACACACACAGTCTCAAAAGCTGTTGCTAACTCCAGCCTATGCCCTCAAGATACTCCAGAGTCTGGTGGCATTGAAAATGGCCAGGGGCAGGAAAGGACACTTACTATGACAGTGGTATTAGGCCTCAGTGAACCTTTGCTAGGTCTCCAGAAACATCAACTAGTTAAAATCCAAGTCTGGTGCTTGTGAGGAGGGAGGTGAGCCTGCCCAAGGGAGTTAACCTCTCTAAATGTCATTCCAGTTTCCTCATCTGTAAAATGGAGTCAGTAACTAAGGGCTCCCCTCAGCAAGGCTGCCATTTTCTGCCCTCATCTCCAACGCAAAGGCTATTACAATGCAATCTTAAAACAGGGGCTCTGTGAAATTAAGAACTTTTACATTTGTGGCCAAGTTAGGTTTGTTCAAAACACACACACACACACACACACACGCACGCACACACCATCTGCTAGCTTCGTCACTTCGAAAAGGAAAGGGCATTTTACACCCAAAAGCAAAAAAGCAAGAAGGACATAATCTCAAAATAAAGGACTGCCTTTCAAATTGATTAAATTTAGGTCTATTAAATTTTTCACTAAATTGCCCTTGATTTTCTCATTTAGCTGCAGTCTGTTGCAAATGCCATTTGAGGAGTCTGATGAGCTTGTGGGTCAGCATTTGGGAGCCACTGAGATAATGAATGTAAAGTGCTTCTCAGCCCACACTCTTGGGATCAGGAATTCTTGGTAAGTATCATGGAGATGCTTGGAAACAATTATGGCAGCATTCATTGGGCCTGTGTGAGTGTCCTCCTCTTCTCACTGGCTCTCTGCAGCAGGCACCCATGCCCTTTGCAATTCTGAGCATCCTGACCCACAGAGCAGCTTGACTTTCTCATAGCAGAGGTGTCAGAAAGGTCAGGGGAATTGATTATGATGGATCACCAGTGTTTATTCACTCTCCTCAATGACACAGCCCTGTTCCTTCAAGGCCAGCCTAGAGCAGAATTGAGGAACTCTCTGGTTCACGATAGGGTATGCAGTACACTGCATAGGGGACTATGTCTTCCCAGTTCCACCTCATGAGCCTCAAGGCTCGTACTTCACTCTCCACTAGCAAATATCTACTAAGAGGTGGGGATAAAGTACCATCACAGCGTGCTTGCCTTAGTGTGCACAAACCCCTGGGTTGGATTCAAAGCACTGAATAAATCAATCTTGCTGATGAGTGCCTGTAATCCCTGCACTTGGGAGATGGAGGCAGGAAGTTCAGAAGTTCAATGTCATCCTCTGCTACAAAACAAACTCAAGACTAGCACAGACTATGAGACCCTGTCTCACAACCCAAACAAAACAAAATACCCTAGTGATTTCGAAGCTCCTAAAACTGCTGGTCCATTCTCTAGTAGAGGAGAGTAATATTATTTTTAATAATAAGTTTGATGAAAATTAAAATATAGACATATGTATAATGTCCTGGGATTAGAACATATGTCCTAGCCACAATCAACAAGCAGCAGAGCATATTATTATAAATTATTTTATTATCAATCTCCAATGAGTTCATGAAACATTTTGCCAAATAAATAAATCACATATAAGACCAGTGAAGTCAATACATTGACAGAATGCTGAATTCCAAATATGATTTTGCCTTTGAAAGGTTTTTAAATAACATGGCATTATAGAAAAGTATATAGACATGGCCTTCTGGTCCTGGTCTTGTGGGGTTTCTCTTTTGTTTGTTTGTTTGAGGTTTTGTAGTTTTCCCCATCGGCTACATCCCTATCCAGCTTTCCACAAGGTAACTGAGGTCAGTTCCTCTTTGTGGTTTGGAGAGCCACTAGGTAACATATTTTAGATGATGATTTCTGGCCAGATGGTGACTAAGGTGTTGGTTTGTTTTTACCTCCACGAAATCCTGTAAGATAGCTTTCGATGGCTCTCTTCAACATTTGAAAATATCCAAGGTTGTACTACAAATGTATGCATACTTGCACATAGCATGAAGAGTGGGGTTTCCATTCAGGTTTGAAGAAGAGAATGAAGGATTGTCCCCCAATTTATCAGCTATGCCAGTGGCAGCAAAGGCGTTGCTCCCAAAATCATGACTCATTGCCATCAGCACTGGGACTGGCTTCATCACCATCATCCCCACCACCAGCATTTCAGTCTTTGTTTCTTTGGGCACCAGGCCTGTGCAGGCAGTTTTCCACAGCATTCCCCTTTCCAGCTAATCTACGAGACTTCCTCTCTCAGAAATCAATTGCACATCCCCAGGATCTATTTTTATAGACTGACATTATCCCAGTTTTCTACTCCCTCTCTACTGACAGGAGATAGAAGTACCAGGACATCCATAGCTGCCCTACACTTTTCAAAGAAAAAGACACTGCTTCTGCTAGAACTCTCTTATCACCACCCCTGGCCAAAGTGACAAGTTACAAAGAGGGTTCTATTACATTAGCTGAAGTTTAATGGTCTGGAGAGATCCACAGCACACCCCTAAATTAAAAAAGTATCCAGAGCAGGTGAATGATTTTTTTTCTCATAGGAACTTCACTGAAACAATAGGTTCCTAGAGGAGATTCTAGGGGAGAGAGTTCAATGTTTGGCAGTTGAGAGGGTGGGAGTCAGTTCCCAGCACACAGGACAGAATGTTAAGAGCGTGGGACCCAGGAGGGTAGGCGGCAGATACAAAAACGGCTAAGTGGTGATTTCTTCTAATGAATATGTGGGTGGGGAGGTCTACTTTGGGAAGCCTCCACATCCACCCACTCTGTGTTTCGACTTTCTGGATGGAACTTCAGCAAATCTGAAGGCAAACAAATCCTGCAGAGGATTCTCCCCCTCCCCCCAACCCACTGCAAGAGGCCTGGCTGCAGGGAGCTTTGACCCTGTAAATGATCAGAAGTATTTATCTTTCTGAAACCTGAGTCTCCAATGAGCATCTCTGACTAGACGTAGCTTTGCCTCTAACCTCTGAATATCTGAATTAATCGAATTTGACCTCAGCCTTCCCAAGGTCTTGTCCTGGTACACAGGTAAGAGGCACACCAGGGGCTCTTAGATCTCAGTGTTATGGGTACACCTTCAAAGGCTGGTGGCTGTTAATGGTGAGCACAGAAGGATATAAGGACATACAAAACTAGGTTATTCTAGAAAACCTAGAAGGTTAGGATGCAGATATACTGGATATTGAGGAAGCAAAGTGCTTTGATTCTCAGGATCTTATCTCATCAAATCTGTGCTCACTGGACTTCCATGTCTTGGCCCACAGGTTCACAGTGACAGGACTCACACATTTTTACAATCCTATCTGGCCTGTTAGCTGAGATGTATATGTGCTGTCCCTGGGCTTAACTACAAAAGCTCATACACGAGGCTAAACCCCTCACCATGCTCTGAATACATCTGTTTGTATGAGTATCATGGACCGTAAGACTGGAAGGCTGAACCAGACAGCTGATTTGCCATTTAAAAATGATTCTAGTAGATTCTGGACACATTCATCCTTGATGGAGACACTGGCTGCTCTGGCACCATTGACTGGATTAGATTCTGCAGGCGCCAATGTTTCCTTGACTTTTCCCCTTCCCTTTGGAAAGCAAGCTCCAAAATCCTAGTCTTCAATGGTCTGTTTTATATCACTTGATCCTCAAAAGCTTGGAACCAATGTGCTTTATTGATGGCATGACCTTCTACCTAAGGTGTTTCAAACCCACTCTTCTGAACTGATATTCTTGTACCCAGGAGATGATCTATCATGTTCTCTGTTAAAAGAACATCGTTCCTCTTTCCTAGCTTCAGATGTAACTAACCAACACCCTCGGCATAGGAGTGTACCAGAGAAGAGCATTCTGCTTCCTAGGCTTGACTACCTCATGTGAAACATAGAAGACCCATGTGTCTCTTACCGTGTGTTGTGTGTGTGCGTGCCTCATATGTTGCGGTGAAATGTGTGCACCTGTGGAGACCAGAGTTCAGCTTCAACTGCTATTTTTCAGGATGCTGTCTACTTTGTTTTCTAAGACACGGTCTCTTACTGAACTGAAGCTTGTTGATCCACCTGGCCTAGGAAATACAAGCTAGCATGCCTGCCATTTTTCAATATGGATTCTGGGGATGCAACACAGGTCCTCATTCTTGTGAGACAAACTCTACTGTCAAAATCATCTACCCAGCCCAAGATCTCTTGTATCTAATTATTCTTACCCTTCATGAGTACACACACACACACACACATACACACACACACACACACGGGGGTGGGGGAGCTGCCTCATTTTACATACCTATGAGGCATTGTAAGCAATGCTGAAATGCACTGAAGCAGCTCTGACTGAATCAGTCCTCACCACAGCAGAGCCCTGACACAGAAGCACAGGGGACATCTCACGAATGCTCATGAATGTCACAGAGCCTCCAGCAGACCTCAGTAGCAGCACACAATCCTTTCTGCTGCTTTAAGAGCCTCCCCACCGTTTCTTCCTGAAACTCTCTGCTCATGGAAGCCCTCTCCTCCATTCCATTTGCCTGCCCTTGAGGCCTCAGTGTGTGCTCATCGCGCCTCCTCCTGATGCCCTGAACCATGAACCCAGCTCTCAAACTCAATCACCCCATCTCTCCAAACTTACAACTATAAATTTCCCCTTGAGTTTCTTCCATCCCCATTGAGCCTGTGAGTCACCTTAGTCTCTTTAGTCTACCGTGGGAATCTGTGGTTCCCAAATAAGTCCCTTTGCTCTCAGCTTGAGCGTCCCCCAATTCATGCTATCTGTGGATCCCATAGAGGACTTTCAACTTTATAAAACCAGGCCTGTCAATCGTATGCTGAGAAAACAGCAATGGCAGCCCACACTGTTAGAGCATACGAATGGTTGCTGTGCTCTGGTGCTGTCTCTTGCCTGGGATAACGTAACCAGCACTTCTAAATGACCCCATGCTTAAGCTTCTAGTCACCTCCAACCCCATGAAGATTGCTACGCCCAGGGAATAATGATGTGTCTGTCTCCTGATGTGTCTCCCTTCTGTGCATTTTTGAAGTATGAGTGAACAAACTCCAGAATGCTTGGGGTCTAACTAGTAATCACAGAGTAAAATGGGCATCGTCTTTTTCTTGCCACATTGAGACCAAGGTGAATTGGATAGTGCCTTCTCTATGTGTCCAGTTGACTTCACAGGGGCAGTACTAGGCACACATAGATAATACCATGTTATTCATGAGGATGCCACACTCATGGCTTAGAAGAACGCATCCTGTTGTTTATAAATGGCACATCCAGTATTAACAGCAGTGAGTTTCTTGTCCATTTTCTGTCTTCTAACACTCTACTCTGTCTGCACACATATGCAGGCATGTCTAGTGAGAAGATCTGATCTGTTCCCCCCACCCCACCCCTTGCTACCCACCGTCTGTTGCTTCCTCACCTCATTAGAACAGCCATCAACTAATAGCAGATTATGGTAAATAATGGTTGAATGACTGGGAAAACTTGTAGATGACACACATTCTTGCACCTCTGGCATTCTGATCTGTTTCATTTGCCAATTGGTTAATTTATCAGCCACACCTTGAATGCATTTACTTTGCCAAATGTTGCAACTACACATGGAAATACCAGGGCTCTAAGATGAGAGACAGATCATGGGTTCTACCTTAAATAGATGTTTTAAGGTCATCTAATTAAAAGAATTACCTTTAGCAACTTTTAGCATAAGAGTCAGCATTTTTCCCAACATCATGTAACACATTAAAAGAATGAACTGTTCTCTGAGAACTGTTTTACCAAATATACAGTTGAGATCAGCATTACTTGAATATACTCTCATCTTTAAATATTACTGTTCTTCAATAAGAGACTTACTTTTTCTCTGATTGGATATACCATAAAAGTTTCCTATTGGACATTATAAAATTCAACTCCAGTTCTGTTCCTGCATTTATATCTAAATGGTGTTTTATGGGATGTTGGTTTTCCTGAAGGAGGTCTGCTGGTGTGAAGGTGTGCATGGTGCAGAAAACTGTTGAGTGTGCTGTGTGATATTGTGAGGCAGATATTGCAGACTTACCCTCTCCCAGGGAAAGCACAGTGGTCATGTTAAGGGCATGCTGCCAGGCACAGTGGTACCTGTCTGTCATCCCAGCTCTTGAAAGTTATAGAAGGGAGGATCATGAGCTTCCAGACAGTTTCAAACACAAGACCGTGCCCTCCTGTTGCTTTCTTGAGAGGAGACTGCTACAAGGCAGGGAAGCTGACTTCCTGAGTCTCAGTCTTAGTTCTGGCAAGCCCTTTTTGGGTGAGTTTCTGACAAACCATTTGGATTTTTTTGAGTTCTGGTTGACTAAAATATAAATGCTAAATGCATGGCTTTTTGTTTGATTACTTTTCTAAGTTTAAGTTTGGATGGCATGTGCTAATACAAGCAAACCACTTTATGTAGTACTTGGAAACCCCTTAAATACATGATGGGCAGAGGCTTCAAAGATGGTGATGATAATGGTGGTGGCACTGGTGCTGATGGAGATGACAGTACTTGGGGATGAAGATGATGATGATGAGAGTGATATGTGGAGATGATGACAGTGGTGCCACTAATTGCTGCTGATAATGGTGGTTCTGGTCATGGTGTCGATAAGGGAGATGGGGCTGGTTGGAGATAGTGGTAACAGCAATGATGGGGGTAACACTGTTGGTGTTGATAACAGAGATAGAGGAGGTGCTAATAGTGGTGACAGCCATAGTGGCTGCAATGTATGACAACAGTATTGGTGATGGTATTGATGATAGCGGTGGTGCTGGGAATAACCGTGGTGATGATGGAAGTGCTCTTGGTGACAGTGATGGTGATGATGGTGTTAGTACTGGTAATGACTGGGTGCTGCTTGTGATGAAGGTGACAGTGATGATGCTGATGGACGCCATGGTGATAATATGATCTGTCTATTGTTAGTATTTGTATATGTGTTTGTCTATTTATTTGTCTGTTTTTTTTTTTTTTTTCTTTTTGAGACATGGTTTCTCTGCATGGCCCTGGCTGCTCAAGAACTCTCTCGGTAGAACAGGTTGTCCTCAAACTCAGAGGTCCGCCTGTCTCTGCTTCCTGAGTGCTGGGATTAAAGGTGGCTGCCACCATGACTAGGCTTGGTCTGACAACTCTTGATTGTTAAGGAATGGTAATGTGATACATAATTGGCCTCTGTCCTGCTCCCTTAGAGTAGGAGGAGAGGAAGGCTTCTGTCTCATCTTCCTAAACATGGCTCATTGCTAGTTCTCCCTTCACCCTGGGTGTCCAGCCGCAGAGGCAGCTGACATGCTCATTACCTGTCTGACTCCCCTCCCGGCTTTCCCTCCTCATAACTTGCCACAGACGTCTCGAGGGGACCGGCCTGTGCATCAGGCAGCATCTGGCACCCGTGTCCTTCTGGGTAAGTGTGAGAATATTAATATGTGATGACCTTCTTAGTAAAAACGCCAACCCCAGGGTGCTGATACTTCTTCGGATATCACTCAGACTCTCAGCAGGCGGACCTGTTCCCTTTCTCCAGGACGTGTCTCTCACCAGCAAAGCCATTCCAATATATTTCCTCCTGTGTAGTCAATATCCTATTGAGATATACACAGTTCCAGGAAATACCATAAAACCAGCAAATCCAAGAATCATTGGACATTTGCTGTGTGCCAGGCAACTGTGCCAATTTTCTCACATTTATTATCTCCTTTTATCTTTCCAACATTCCAATAAGCAAGGCAATATCACCTATCCCATTCTACAGGCCTAGAAACTGAGGAGAAGATATATTAGTAATTCACTTAAGTTCCCAGGCTGAAGTGTCAATTCAGTAGGGTGTGGTTTTCTTACCTATTTATTTATTCCATAATGCACTGCCGATCGTGAAGTTTGTCAGGATATTCAACAGCTACTTGATGGATATTGGTGCTCTCTGAGGGGATGTTCTTTCCCAGAAATTATACTGGATGAACAGCTTCTAAACTGTGGTTCATGTTGATCCTGCTTCTTCTAGCCTCTGGGTATCTCAAACTATCATAGGCTCACTGGAGCCTGAACTCAAGTTCTAAGATCTGAAGAAGATACAAGGTCACTCTATTGCCTCTTTGTTTCCATAAATCATAACCAAGTGGACCTTAGCCAGGAAGTGTATCTGGGAATGGTTTGGATTTTGGTTAAGTAAGTAGCCATACATGCTTCTAGCTCAGTACATTTTCCATTAGATTATATTCCTTGGCTTCAGAAATAAAGGCCAGGGGAGATAATTTAAAAGGCAGAGACATTTGTACAGCAAAGCACAGGAAACCTGTGCACAGTGCACAGCTGCCCAGATATACACTCATCTGGGAAATATCCCGCTGTTATGACTTGAAAATGAAATGTCTTCCATAGGCTCATATGCTGAGTGCTCATATGGAGGAGTGCTGTACTGGGGAGGCTCTAAAAACTAGCTGGAGGAATGTGGTGCCTAGGGGTGTACGTTAGACCTTATACACAGTCCTCTTGTTCCCTAGTTACTCATCACCATGAGGTAAACAGCCTTTGCCCTGTGCTCCCACCTCCATGATGCTCTGCCTGGCCATGGTCTCAGAACCCACAGAGCCAGCATCTGAGATCTCTGAAACTTTGTCCTAAAACGAATCCCCATGAAGTTGTTCTCTCGGACTATTTAATTTGATCACAGTTATACAACAAAAGCAATGCACTCTCTTACCTAAGATCAATCTATATTGCTAATCCATACTGTTCATTTCTGAACTTATCTCTTTCTAGATTCCAATCCACCTCTTTGCCTAGACTCAGCCAATGCTTCAGAAAAACCACCAGAATATTCTAAGTGGCATAGTGATTACAGAGTTTTGAAATTATTTTTATTGTTTATCTGTAATGAATCAAGTTTTGTATAAACTTGTTTTGGGACAGAAAAAAAGAGATATTTTCTTCCCTTTCTTTTTGAGAAAATAAAGATAAATACACAAGTCCCAGAGTAAAGGCCCTCGTCTCCCATCACACCCCTTTGGTCAGAGGCCAAAGGGCTTGACCCACCAGGAATTAGTCTTGATCTCCTCACTATCCCAGCCCTGTAGATAGAACCCGATGGAGAATCTAGAAGAGACAGGGGTGCTGGCATAGGCTGAGCTCTCCGTGCAGCCTAATTATAGTCACCAAAGAAGATCCTTTCTCGTCTCTCCAGATCCTGCCTGACAGCTCATCATTCCACTGGCATTTTTGTCAGGAAAACCTCATTTCTATTTTTATTATGAGAACTGCTTGTCTTTACTGGCTCTTTGTACATAGATCAAGACATTATCAGGATCTGCACTTTCCCCAGGTGAATGGGAATGACTAATTTTCTCTCTCTATCAAGGACTCTGCCACCTCCACTGGATTCCACAATATTTATTCCACACTCTAAGACCTTAAGGACTTGGGAGAATGTTAACCTTTCCAGTGCCACACCCCTCACATTCCAAAGTCTCCTAGTATTTATTTCCTGCACTTCTGTTCAAAAGAGAAAGTGGCCCACAGAGCTGCAGTACTCACTTGCTTAAGTGGGACCTCCCTTATAACGAAGGAAAAACTTCTACCTCATTCTTCATTGAACATTTTTACAAGAAGGTCTTATCTCTACCTAAATGAGGTGATGCACAAAGAATTCAGAGACTGGGAACTGGAGCCACAAATGGGTGTGAGCTACACAAATCGGGAGCCAAGCTGGAAAACAAACTTGGAACTCCCAGAAGAGGACGCCTTCCTAACCTCAGAGCCTTTTCATTGAGAACTGAATAGGGCCACATGATGACAGCACAGGTCCAGTGAAGACAGGAAGAAAACCCTGGCATTGAGCTGTGTCTCTTCCAGTGAGAATTATACCCAATACCGGCGATGGTATAAAAGCCCTGTATATATAGACACTAAAGTTCACCCCACGCTCAGGATGCTGAAAATCATTTACATGTATCATTTTATTTAATCCCTATGTCAAAGTTTTAATTCATGCATCCACCCATTCATTACTCATTTACTTCATCTATAAATATTTATAGCGCATTAAATTATGTTCTAAGGATTGTATAATGTTCCCAGAACAAGATGATTAAATACAAACAAACAAGTAACAAGCAAGAAACTACTACTCAGACCGTTCCCGGGTGAAAATGTGATATCAACTTATAACTATCAGTCCAATGGAGTTCCGACTCAACTAAGTCCTCCTTGTCCTTACACTTTAGAGTTTATTCCCAGGGGAATGGAAACATTTTCACACAACAATGAAGATATGAAGGCTTATGGTATTTTTATTCATAAGTAAAATTAGGAGTTATTTCAGATATATTTTAATAGGTGAATATTTAAAGAAATAGCAGTATTCTATATCATGTAACACTATTCAGCAATAAAAATAAACCAACACTATAAATGTATATCTATATATAGTGTGATGATATATATATATATATATATATATTATATTAAATCTCCAGGAAAAAGGAAGTAAGTGCCAAAGGTTTGCTATTATGTGATTCTGATTTTGAGGTATCTACATCTTTTTAAGTGAGAATTAGTATTTACTGAAAGGCTTTGGAGGCAGAAAGTGAGAGAACAAAGGAAGATATGGAGTTACTATGAATCTATGTATCTTGACTGTGGTGAACACTAATGCTCACATGATAAAACTGAACAAAATGAAGCATCTTACCCCGACCACACCCAGGTGCAATTGCAATAAACCTAGCACAATTCAAATAAGATCAGTAAATTTTTATCAATGTACACGTCTTAGAATGGAATACTATAATTTTGTTAACATGACCATCAAGGAAACCAAGTGAAGGGTGCTATCTATTATTTTATAATGAATCAAAAATTATCTCAGTAAAATTCCAATCAAACAAGATTACATGGTGAATTTTCTGAGGCCAGCTCACGGTATAAGGAAAAAGGATTAGGGTGTTAACAGCAATGAGGCAGCTACAGCAAGCAAGGGGGTGGACTTAGACTATGAAGTTGTCACTTCTCATTGGGTAATTGAAGACTGAGGTGTTGGGGAAGAACATGGTGAATGGTTCATACTCCATGAAGTAAAGCCAAGTGGTAGAGTAGTAACCAGGAAAGGGGCATGGCCAGGCAGCAGAAGGTACATAGGTGGGAGCACGTAGCATGCGATGGTGAGCTTATACAGCTGTATAATGCGGTGAAAATGGGCCAGAGAGATGGTTCAGAGTTTAGGAGCAAAGATCGCTGTTTCAGCGGACCTGGGTTTTGTCCTTAGCACACAGGTTTGGCAGTTCACAACTGTGTGTAACTCTAGCTCTAAGGAATCCAGTGGCCTCTTCTGACCTCAACAGACACTATACTCATAGTGTGGTACACACACACACACACACACACACACACACACACACACACACACACACGTACGCACATAAATAAAATAACTCTTTAGAAAAATGATTGATTGCTCTCAGCTTACAGAGGTTGTCACTGTTATGTATGCACTAATAAACAGCAGTAAGCCATAAATCCAGCCAGTGTCTGGCTTGGCTCTCAACACCAAAGTTGCCATAATATGCACTGTGTCCATTGATGCAGCTTACAGTGCTGGGGAAGTCATTGCGTGCGAAGAGCACTGCTGTCTAAGGATGAGGGCCCTGCTGAGTTCAGTCCAGGCTCCATGTGTTATGTCATCCCATGTCCCTATAGCTATGTGGGGACAGAGCGGGGAGAATCCCAGCAGCTCTCAGGCCAGTCAGCCTGGCATAAACAGGCAAGAACAAGGCGCATTCGCAAATGAGGCAGAAGGTGAGGACTGTCTCCAAGCACACGACATAGCACATGCTTGCCCACACTCACACTCATCCCTTCAAGAATACACACTCATCGCACACACGCACAATGAGGAAAAAAATGGTTAAGTATGCAATGCTACCCAACACGTAATGTTCCTCCTGTAAATGCACCTAAGAGAACGAGATTTATGTTCAGAGAAATAGCTAAATAGGAATGCCTGAGCAGGACTTTCAAAATCAGCAAAAACTGGAAGCAACCCAAATGCCCTTCAACTATTGAATGTACACTGAGTGACCCATGCACACTGCCTAGAATGCACTCAGCAAAAAAGAGGGAGACTGAGCTATTGATGCAGTCACGTGGACAACTCGGCATCAACTTCGCCCAGCAAAAAAACAGCACAATCTATGGCTTTCTCCTTATTCCATTCTTGTGACAGTTTAGAAAAGACGAAGACTTTTTCTTTGGGGTGGTCATGTTTCTGGTGATCTCTGTGCAGTAGGCTGGGGGACTGACTCTGAACAAAATCAAGGACACTTTGCAGAGAGATGAAGATTTCCCATATGCTCATGCTGGCGATTGTCACATGACCAGACGCAGTTATTGAAATTCATGGTTGGTGTATTCAATGAGACAAATTTTCCTGTAAAATGGTCTTAAGTAGGGGCTGGGGATTTAGCTCAGTGGTAGAGTGCTTACCTAGGAAGCGCAAGGCCCTGGGTTCGGTCCCCAGCTCCGAAAAAAAAAAAAAGAACCAAAAAAAAAATGGTCTTAAGTAAGCCTTGCTTGTAAGCTGTGATCTCAGGGAAGGAGCAGATGCAGACAATAGCCAGGGGGAAACCTTCCTTGTGTCTGGGAAGTTATTCATGGTCCCAAAAGACAGTCTAATTTTCAGATGTAATAATAAAAACAGAAAGAGAATATGGTTTCTATAGAGGGTGGTGACTGGTGTCTAGGGAGAGGCAGCCATCAGGATAGAGCATAGAAAGCCTGGTCAATACAGAAGGGCTGTTTTTTTTTTTTAAGTATAGCAGGCATTTCCCCCCACGTGTAGCCTCTTCCTTGTCATCAAACAAGAGTAAGTGTTTTCCATCCAAATCCTCCCAGATGCTCAGAACATGGTACACACCAATGCCTGTTGGTTCAGTAGGCGCTGCTTCTGCTCTGCATCTCTGGATTTGGACATGGAGGAGGAGGATTTGGGAGCCACACAGAAAGGTGATGGAAAACTAGAAACTAGACCTGGAGGGAAACGGACAGAATGATCAGCAGAGGAAGTCTCCAAAGAAAGATTGCCCATGACTTCCTATGTCTTTGATTTTGTCATCTGTATCTGCAGCTCAGCATTTGGGGGTAATTTATTGATTCTTAAGAAGATATGCCTTCCCATATAATGGCTGTAAGGACTGATACTCCTTACAATCCAATAATTCTTAAAACCCCATGCCCTGCATGTAATAACCTAAATATTTGTGGTAAGAAAGAATAAATGTGTCCCCAACATGCTAATATTCTTTGCTTGTTTTTTTTTTTCCTGAGAAAATGCTGAAAAGCAAAGGAGCGACAGGATATTTGTCTTCTGTCTGTAGAAGCCCATCTCAGCCTGCACAGAAGACAGCCAGGACGTCTACTTAGCCCCAAACGAAACAAAAACCATAAACGAACTAGACTTCCCTTATTAATGCCTGTTTAGAAACAATGGTCTAGTGGTGGCTTTGTCTCTTGCTCTTAGGGATTAGCTATGCAGTCAGACTCGGGACTCTAGGGTCAGCTTTGGGGCAGAAACATACTGTTTTGAATTCAGGTCCAAATTCAGTGGGTTCGAACAGTCTCAGGGTAGCTGATGTGGGGCCGTCTCTTGGCCCAGCATCCGTGACTATGGCCATATTTGGCAACCATGGCTGTGTTCTCACCAGGCTCTCTGGGTTCTCAAAGCTCATGCCATGAGGGAATCATAACAAGCCAACGATCAATTCCTTTTTCCGTTGTGTGAGTCACTAGGGGCTGACTCTGATATAGGGCTGGGAAATTTGACCATTTCCCGAAGTTCCTTTTCCTTGTAGGATGCTACATGAGAGAAAGATGAATACCGAGCTTCCTCTAGGGCACACAGGTCCTTGAGAGGCAACATTCAGGTGAGTTGGCGTCGCGCATCATCATGGGTGGACAGAACCCAGAAAATGCTCCAACAGAATCACAATCCAGCCAGCTCATCTTTGTGCAGACCCTCCCTGTCTGAATTTCCCCCTTAAATTTCTAATATTGTCCTTACTATATGGTCTTATTATCCCGTCCCTTGCTCTAGAGGGTGACTCTTGAGGGTGACTTGCTAGTCACTGCCATGTGCGGCTCAGGCCTCACTGTGCAGAGAATTCAGTCAATGCTTGCTGAATGAACAAATAACAGGAAGCCTGGTCCACACACACAGAAATGAATTCAAGTGCAAACCCCCAAAGAGACCACCTGGTGAAAGGCAGAAAATATCATTAACTGAAAACAAGACATTTCTGAGAAATCCGCATTTCAGCTTTACCAAAGAGACACCGTAGCACTTTGCCCAAGTGACATGTTATATACAGAGAAAATGCAGCATTTATTTCTATTATACCAGCTTCCTCTGTGTAAGTCAGAGAGGTTAGACGCTCAGCATGGGGTCCCTCTTGGCCAAAGATCCACATTAGAAAAAAAAGAAAGGAAGGAAGATGTATTTTTTTTTTTAAAGAAAATGGTCTTCAGAAACATACGGAAATTTTATAATCAGATAACGTAAGAGTTTTTTATCAGTCTTTCTTCACTATTTACATTTTAAGACCTAGCTCACAGGAAATCATAGTGTTTTGTTTTTTAAAGAAACAAAAAGCAAGAAGAAAACAAACATTAAGTTTCTTCACTTTCTAACCGTTCTCAAATGTTCCCTACTCAATGAGGTCAGTTTAGTCTGAGAACAAGGGAACATTAGCCAAGGTACAGAATTCACTGGTAGCCTTAACTCTTGGGATGAATATTAGTGTCCATTTCAAGTTTTATTGCATTTTTAAATAAATGAATAGGCTCTAGGTAATATTTTTCCTGCAGGAAAAAAAGTAAAACTAAAGTTCCTTTAGACTTTTTAATGGGAATTTCGGGAAAGAAGAGATGGGAAATAAAGATCACAAGAAGATGGACAGAAGTCAACTCTAAACAAAGACATCCCAGTCAGTGATAGTCTGATGTGGTGATCCAGTCTGGATTCTCTGTACTTTGAAGGCTCAGGGGGAAGGACTGCCATGGGTTCTAG
The DNA here is from genome assembly GCF_021556685.1 of Rattus norvegicus. NCBI lineage: Eukaryota > Metazoa > Chordata > Mammalia > Rodentia > Muridae > Rattus > Rattus norvegicus. Next base: position 14,497,731 of record NC_141543.1, read on the forward strand.
TCCAGTCTGAGACACATAGATAGACTGTTTATCCTTCATTAAAGGAGAAACAGGGAAGAAAAGGCCTCCGTGGTTCTGAGTCATATTCAGTCAATCATCTAAATGGCTTCCTTTGGAGAGTCTACCTTCCTTGAGGTTTGCAAATATCAAATATACACTGGAGTTCTTCTGTAGGTACTTTCTACTGAGATAAAGGGAAGATTTACTCATGTGGAGACACTGAGAAAGGTATAGGCATTCTTTAAGCATTATGGCACATTTATTTAAAAAGCTGATGCATTTGCAAATTCAATCAGTAGGTATGCAAATGGGCACAAGTTTGCACATGAGCAATTGTTTGAACACAAGTATAACCAACATCTGTCCCTGTTTCCAACTTGAAGTTATGCTGTGCAAGCCACATCAGGATGTGGGGAACAGAGTAGAGCTAGGAACTATAGCTCATGCTTCAATCTCTCTCTTTGCTACCTGTACAAGGAAAACTTTTCAGTGACACAGTGCTTGCCTAGCTCACAAAAGCCCTTCAACACCTCTCTCTCTCTCTCTCTCTCTCTCTCTCTCTCTCTCTCTCCCTCCCTCCCTCCCTCCCTCCCTTCATTACCCTCTGTATGTTTGAGAGAGAGACAGAGAGACAGACAGACAGGAATGGGAAAGACTTTTTGTTGTATTCTACTGAAGTATTAACCTGCCTGAATATTAATCTTTCCATTTTTATCTTCTTTTCTTTCATTTCATGTTCTTCTTCTCTGGGTTGGTCCTTTTCTTTTGAGACAGGACATCTGTCAGTGTAAAATAGCTATGCTGAGCCCTTAAGCTCAAAGAAAAGGTGATTTTTTTTAACTGAAGTAGAATACTGCTTTATATTAATGAGTCTTCTGTGTCCTTCACTGGAATGAACTGTTTTTGTATGAGCCTAATAGAGCATCAGACCATTTTCACATAGAGAAGCTAAAAACCATGGTTTGGGGCAAAAAATAGTTGTGGAAGATTTCTCTCCTAAGCTTCTCGAGCCTTCAGGAAACCCTGATGCTGAGGTTCAGAAGAAATGACTTTCCCATCCTGTATGCTGATGGCCAGTTAGAAGATGTCAGACACACAGACTGCAGCTACACTTGGTGCTTTGGCTTCATTCTAGCTAAGAGCTGTCCTAACTATCACTCAGAGAAAAGGAGGCTCACAGATCTCCCCTAGAGATAGGGCAGAGTTGGGGGGGTGTCCAGGAAAGTTGTCTTAAAGGAGGCATATCTCCACACAGACCCTGTTGAATCTTCCGCGACATGCAATATATGTTTTGTAGCAGAACATCATATTTTGTTTCTTAATAATCCATCTTTATCTTGGTTAATAACCACGGATATCATCCCTTCAGGACGAACAGTTTAAGAAAAAAAATCATTAAATAAAAGTTGGTTAATTGCATTTCTGAAGAAATCCAACTTTTTAAATGTTTCTTCTGAGAACAGAACTGAAAATAGAGTCGAAGAATAAATTATCTTCTTTTTGTTTTTTACCCCTTCCTCCCAAAACACAGATTCTGACAGGTGCTTTTCTGCAAGGGCTGGAGACACATTCCAGTTCCTTCCAATACCTTGCAAAGGAGGCAAAGTTGTACAATCTACAATTCACTGCACACAAGCTGCCTTTGATTGTATTGCCTTGCAAACTAGATACTTTGCGGGAAGCATAAAACTGTTTATCACTAAACATTTGAGACTCTGCTCAGATAATTTACATATAATTAGACAGAAGCCCACACTTGTAATCAGCAGCATGGCCTCGCCCCGAACAGACAATTCTTGAGGATGTTTTGGGAAAGTGTAATGAGGGTTTTCTGAGGGTTTCTAATCCGTCTTAGCATGGGTGGGAACAGAGGTGCATCCTCCTTTCCGCAGCCAGACCATTACATAACTCAGCACAGAATAATGATAAGCTGAGCTTGGAAGAGGGAACCTGCCCAGGTATGTAGAACAATTAGAAAATTCTAGTCTTTTCCAGAGGCATAAAATGAATTTGATGATGATCCCTTTGGAGGCATTAGAAAAAATTAAAAAGGAATGATCCAAGGATAGAAGCCTCCTGCCCAGGTTCTCAATCCTTCATTATCTACTTGGGAAGGGGATAAAAGGGAATGCATGTGGGGAGAGAAGGGAAACAAATGGGGATCTTCAAAGCTAAGTCCCCCTGTGTCTACAGATTCCTGAGCTCCCAGGTGCCTGTTTTTTGTCTTTTCTAGACATCTTCTGTCTAAGACACAAAGGTCGCCGCTTCCAAAGAGACTGACCATCACTCAAAAGTGTAGCATTATAAAGGAGAGCTGGGGAGCTAGGGGATGGGGAAGTGTCACCATTTCATGACACAAAGACTGCACCAGAAATAGCTAAGTCCCTGGATGGGACACTCTGAAGCTTCTCTGCAGACCTAGCGTTGGGTCTCTGAGGGGCTTGTCAGAGTCACCTCTGCACTGGCTTCTTTTGAATCCAGAAAGCTGAGTTGTGTACTTGCCCTTGATGAACAGGGGATTACGTTTTGGTTTCTCCTTACTGTCTTTTCCATCAAAACCGGTCTGCATTGTGCTTTATGGCTGAAATTTAAGCGGCACATAATCCCAGCTATATTCACTTCATATAATGACATCTTCACCCCTCCCCCACCGGAGGACTTAAAGGGGCTGTGAGCAAGGCCAAGTTCCAAAAGTCCCCAGGGTATCTCTTAGATCCTCCCAGGCAGACATCCTCAAAGGCTCCGTCTGGCCCTAAATGAGGCAGCGGGTGAAGTGTAGATTCAGGATGACCCCATTGAGGTGTTAGAACACAAAGTGAATGTTTTTGGATGTTTGTAGCATATACGACCAAAACAAAAATCTATTAATTTTATAGCAACAACCTTGGGAGACAGTGTGTCCAAAGATTTAATTATGTTCTTGGCCAACCAAGTTCAATATCTATTTGGTGTCATCCAAACTTCTATATGGGAGGCTTTACAAACCTCACCTTCCTGACTAAAGAAGTCTAAAAATCACTCGCAAGATATAAAAATAAAATCTCCTTCCTCAAAACTATGGAAGCAAATGTATATAGGTCAAACAACTTAGGTTATGAATAGCCATCCTATACCTAAACTGTGCCTGGCAAAGGGTAATTGCCAATAAGGGTTTGAAGAGTGGGCAAAACATATGAGAAATGGCAAGTGAGAAGAAACATGTGTTTAACATGGGGGATGGTTAGGAAGTCATAATCAGTTTACATATTTGAAATTTATGTAGCCATAAAGCTTTTAGGAAATATTTCCTAACATCATCCTTTGCACTATGTTATTTTTGAATTGGTTAATACTGCAGTTATGGTTTTTCCTGTATGTTGTCTCTTCTACTATGTCCCACTTCTCTCTTTCTCCCATTGTCTTTCCCCCTTCTTTTCCTTTCCTTTCTCTGTGTGCCTATCCATGGCGCATGCGCACTCGCGCGCACACACACACGCACACACACACACGCACACACGCACACACGCATGCACATCCATCCATCCACTTATCTATCTCCCCATTCATCCATCCATGCATTCATCCATCTATCTACCTACCTACCATCAACTCGCCCATCCACCCACCCACTCATATATCCTTCCATCTACCCACACACCCATCCATCTATCCACACACCTTTATATCCATCTGTATACCCACATATCCATCCATCCATCCATCCATCCATCCATCCATCCATCCATCCATCCATCCATCCATCCATTTGTCCCAGATAGAAGCAGCAATGCAGTGAATTGATCCTCAGCATAGCCTTTTCTGTCTTCTGCATGCCTTCAAAACACTCATTCAGTTTATTTATCATCATAAGCCTAGGATTTCAAATAATCCTCCCAATCTAGCCTGTAAGGAACCCTAGTTAATGTCTGTGTCAAAGGCAAGTTTATAGCAGAGTAGTAACAAACTCTTGGGTATGTTACAGTTACATTTTTCTTCCAAGCTTTGGGAGGAACTGCTTTACAACATAGTCTGTGTGTTTGTGCGTAGGGGTATGGTTTGCTGTATAGTAGATTATTTTGTTAAGTTTCTTTGCACATATCCTATTTTTATTGGCATACATTAATACATAATATAATGCATTGCATTCTGACATTTGCATTATTGCATATAACATACTTTTACTTTATTCATCTCTCTTCCCTTTACTTCTCCTCTCTCTTTTCTCCGTCCCCAATCTCCTGCCTGTTCTACAACAATGTCAATTCTGGGATTTCTTTCTTATTATACAAGTAGAACACAGGAAGCACTCGGCAAACATGAGCAGTGATAGTACCCAGAAGATGGGAAGTACTCAGTAGACATAGCCAGCGATAGTGCCCAGAACAGAGGAAGGATTGACCACGTATGAATTAATTCAAGCCATTTAGTGATGCGGCTCTTACTTTGTGAATGACTGGATCAGTCCCCTAGACTGACAAAAGAATTAGGCTCTGTGGGTTTTATAAGCAGTTGGGAAAATTCCATTTGCCAGTTTCCTTTGGTGCTCTGTGTCACTCCAAATATTGAAGTGCTGTGTTCTACTTTCGAGAGGAGGGCCCTTCAACCAGTGCTCATAACATCCCTCAGGGACTTAATAAGAAGCATTATGGACTTAAGTAATACTACAGGAAAACAGAAGCAATCGATGACATATTGAAAGGATTGCATACAACACTTATGTCCTGCAGATAATGGAGTTCTGCAGGGTGGGGAAAACAAATGCGGCATTTGAAGATGAGGAGCTTTATGAACAGTGCAATGAAAAAGATGCGGAAGAAGCCATCTTGATTGTGCACTGAACGTGGTGACTGAGAGGAGACTACTGAAGCCTCTTCTGTGGACCTAGACCTCACTTTCCATCACAGCAGAGCTTCTCAGTGTTCTCAAAGTGTTTACATTTTTGTTTCCTAGTCTAGCCCGCAAAAACCCCAGGAGCTATAGAGCCCATTTTATGTTCCAGTTGAGGAAACCAAGACAGAAAAACATCAAGCGACATGATCTATATCCCTGGATTCATGCATGGTTGAAGTATGATAAGCACATTTCATTTCTTTTTCTGCAAAGTGGCCGGCCAACTGAATTTGCAAGAAGAATATGCCATGTTCAAGCTGGTCAAGTCAAACCAGGTGTTGTGATACACGCTTATAACCAACCCCAGCACTGAGCAGACTGAGGCAGGAGGTTGGTGAGTTTGAGGCCAGCCTGGGCTACATGGTTAAGACTGTGTCCCCATAACTATCCTTTGTGAGAATAACATGTCCAAATTATCTAGAATGTTACAAGTGGTAAACAGAAGAGAATGCCTACGGGAAATTGCTAGGGGATGAGTCTCCCAAGAATATGAGGGAATTTATAGACACAGAAGAAGAGAGATGAGGAAGATAGTGCTGGCTAAGGAACTATGAGATATTCCTCTGAGTGAGGCTACATTAATCTTTACAATAAGATTCAAGGGGCTGGTGAAGCTAGCTTGGCTTCCTTGAAAAACGAAAACACTGGCATCTGCTTTGTGCCTGCCCTGTGAAATCCCTTCTTACATCTGGCACACGAGTCCTGGGGAGTGCTTAGGGTAGATACATAGGCATAAAATATATTTAATAAAATGTCAGTTACAAAATTTTAATAAAACAATAGCAAGAAAATGGCCCAATTATCACTATAATTTTGAGATAAGGACTTATGTAGCTGGGTAAGCATCAAGCTCTATTGGTTGCTGGGGATGGCCTTGAACCATCATGTCCTTCAGATCTTCCCCATCTCCAAAAGGCTGGGATTAAAAGTGTGTACCACCTTGGACACTTAGAAAATCTCTGAATCATCACAGTGATTAAGGGGACCAAAGTGTTTCTAGCATGCTGTAATTTTAGATGACATGAGTTGAATAGAAGCTTATGATAGGTTCTCCTATCAAATACAAAAGATACATACTTGTTCCATCTCAAGTATGTCTTGCCAAAGCTGAGGTGATACCTGACAATATGCTAAATACAGACAGGATGGAAATGCAGCCTCCTTCCACATGCAAATAAAGACTGCAAGCAAGGGACAGGATGTTCATGTGCATCCCATGTCCAATTACTGGAGACTCATGCTAAGAATATGGACTTGGGTTTTATATTTGTTCTGCCTTCAAAAATGTACATGTGTGATCCACTCTATTTCAGGTCTTCCTAGGAACTTGGAGGCAAGACTGCAATAGCAGAGACACGCAAGTCACTGAGCAAGTGTAGTGGGGCAGATAAAGACACAGGTCCCAGCTTCACATGCTGGTGCCTTCTAAATGGCTCAGAGTAGAACTGGACATGACCCTAAGGCTCTTCATGCTAACCACAATACAAAGGGTACTCACATTTCCTTTACATCTGTGGAAAAGGTCCTACTTTAAACAATGGTATCACAAGTCAGTTTTACAGTTGATTTAAAAAGAGAGAAAATAGAAGGCAAGGAGCAGTGAGAAATGAAGCCATAGATAGGTAATTAATAGGTCAAATGTCAAACCCTAGCTTTCAGGCTCAAACATCCTGAATTATCAAATGTACAACGTTTATAAAATTTAACTTTTTCTTAACAATTTTTGTCTCATTTATTGTGTGTGTGAGTGTGTGTGTGTGTGTATGTGAGGAGTGTGTATATGTATATGAATATATATAATGTGTGTATGTTTAAGTGTATATATGTGTGTGGTTTCTAGATGTATGTGTGTGTGTATGTGTGTGAGTGTGTGTATATGTGTGTGCATGTATGTGTGGTGTCTGTGATATGTGTGAGAGTGTGTGTACATTGTATAAGTGTTGAGTGTGTGTATATATGTGTGCATGTGTGTGTGTGTGTGTGTGTGGTGTCTGTGGAGTATGTGTGTATGTGTGAGTGTATATATCTGGGTATATAAATGTTATGACACATGTATGGAGGTAAGAGGATGACTGTGAAAGTCAGTTGTCTCCTTTTTTTGTGTGTGTGTGATTCCCAGGATTGAATTCGGGTCAGGTTTAATGACTTTACATGATGATCCCATATCACCAGCCCCATAGCTCCTCTTTTTAAAAAGAGTCAAGACATTTGTAAAATGGCATTTTGTTCACCCTTTTAATAACACTCTAGGCTGCTTTTATCCCATGGACCAGAAAGTGAGCAATCACTGGACTAAACTAGATGTTTTTACTTCTGTTAAATTTCATAGAATTCTCTCTGTAAGACAGGTTTATGTACAGTAATGAGAGGTTTCTGGTTTATTTTAATAAAGACCAGGAACATTCCCATGGGTCATCCAAATGCTAGTATGCATTATTTCAGTCAGGTGATTTTATTGCTGCCTAGATTCACAGGTTTTCATTCAGCCTCTAGAGTGATGGGCCACACCCAGACTCAAGGTCTCATAATTGGGATGCGTTTGATTGTAGTCCCACCTCTTATCTGGTGGCTGTAGTTTCTCAGTTTGTAAAATAAAGACAAAATATAAAAAAATAAGGTCTACCTTCTAAGAGTCTGTCAACTGTGATAAGGACACAGAACATGTTTGCTACTGAAATTATGACACAGGCAAGACAACTTTGGGGGTTTCAATCAAAGAGGTACTTGTTTCCAGCTGCCAGAATGACTGTGCAATTACACCAACAATGCTAGCAGCCACCAAACAGCATTCTCAGAGTAGCACTGTGGGGTATTTGGGGGCACAATTGGCTTAGAAAGCAATTTGGGGTCCCAGGATAATTCTGCAGGAAAAGGCACAGGCCTTGAGGCCTGAGTTTTATCCCCCAAACCCATAAAAAGGTAGCTACAGAGTTGTCTTCTGACTTCCACGGGGGCACGCTGTGATATATTTGTGCCCACATATTACACTGTACACACACACACACACACACACACACAGAAATGATGATGATGATGATGATGATGATGATGATGATGATGATAAAGAAGAAGAAGAAGAAGAAGGAGAAGGAGAGAGAGAGAGAGAGAGAGAGAGAGAGAGAGAGAGAGAGAGAGAGAGAGAGAGATATTGAGAGAGATTGCCCATAAATTCTTAGTAACATAGCTGCCTGAACAGGGGCTGAGCAAGGACAATAGCACCTGACAAGCTAACATGGAGAGGAAAGCCCACAAGGCCTCAGCCCTGCGCAAAGAACTAGAGCCAACTAAAGAACTCAGCGAGGCTGACAGATCATCTTCCCTAGAGAGAGCATACCAAAGGGTCAGCCCAGAAAACATCCACATCCAAGTAATATTCTACACACTGAGGCTGTATTTCTGTGTTTAAAATATAGATGCATTTGAATATGTGTGACAACAGTTAGTAAAAATAGAGCCCATGGTTTTAATGAGACAGCACAGTTACATGGGAGGGTTGGGAGGAAGCAAATAGAAGGCAATGGTATAGTTATATTATAATCTTTTTGCAAAGAAGCAAATGGATGAAATTTACTCAAGAGGTAGCAAGGAACTGACATTGCTTGACCTTCAAATGGTGGGCTTCTTCTTCTTCTTGTTGTTGTTGTTTTTAGAATTTAATATGATGAAACAATATAAACAAACATTTACATAGACAAAAGCCCTCTGAGGTGTTATTCATAAAAATACAAGAGAGAAAAGACAAAAATAATTTCTAAAATATGAATGATGGCAACAAATTCTCACATGATAGAATATTATGGAACAATTCAATGTAATTTTGAAAATTATGATAGATGGCAGAATAAAATATTCAACTTTAATTCCAGAAAGAAGGCTGTAGGATATGCACTGAAAAAACATGCACTGAGATTCATGTTGTGGACTCTTTCTTTCCCTCTCTGTATCTTTCATGCACATAAACACACCCCAAATTAGGGGGAATCTGTCAAAAGTATTAAAAATGAGGATAAAGAAGAATGAGTCTCCTGAGAGAACAGTCAGCATGTAGGGGTGTGGACAGCCAGCACGTGCTGTGTTGTGCGGCGTTAACCATAGTTTAGGCATCTTATCTCCCCTGCCTCTTTTCACAGGACCATAAAGGTGAGAGTGGCCTACACTTCTCTTTGGTGACAGAACTATGTTGTGTCAGTGTTACACAGACTTAAGATCAAGGGTTTCAAGAATAGCAACACACCCATCAATCACTGACAGACCCCCAATCACTGACAGAACCATATAGGTTTCACTAGTAAATATAGACTCCTTGTGAGGAAACATGATTGAAGAAGGTTCTAGAAGGTTCTTCAGGGACTATGGAGGAGAAACAAGCAGGTAAGCCAGTTCCACTGTTACACTAGCTTCTGTTGTTGAAAATCTTCACGGGGTTTGGTCGAAGGCCAAGAGGAGCTGAGGTAGGAGGGTGGCATGTGTAAGGCCTGCCCGGGCTACTGACTCAGTTCAAGGATGCCCTGGGAAACTTAGTAAATTTCTGTCTCAAAATAAAAAGTAAATTCGAGGTTAGTGAGATTGTTAGGTGGGTAAATGTACCTATCCTGTAAATCCTAGCAGCCTGAGTCTGATGGCTAAACTCACCATAAAAGGAGAAAACTGACACCCACAAGCTATTTTGTGACTTCCCCACACATATTGTGGTATACATGCACACAATACACATGTACATGCACTCAATGATGATGATGACGACGATGATGATGGTGATGGTGGTGATTGATGATTGATGAATTTTTTGATTGTTTTGTTTTTCGAGACAGGGTTTCTCTGTGTAATGAGCCCTGGCTGTCCTGAGCTCGCTTTATAGATCAAGCTGGTCTTAAAGTCATAGAGAACCACCTGCCTCTGCCTCCCGAGTGCTGGGATTAAAGGCTCATGCCATCATGCCTGTCACATGCTGATGAACTTTTAAAGTGGTTGTAATTTAGCCCTTGACCAGCTTGCATGAAGTCTTAGATTCATTCCTAAGAACTGCAAGAACATGATAAAAAAGAAAGGACATCAGAAAGTACTTCGGGCTGGACTTGGATTACTTCAGTAGCCTAGTCTTCTTTTCTCTATTTCCACCACTGCCCCCTGTTGTCTGTTCTCTGCATCACAATCCAAATATCCCAGGACGTCTGGCTTCATCTTTTCATTCCACTGAAGGTGATGTCCAAACTCCCATGACCAACTGCCACTCACTGCACCATGATTCCCATTCACTCTGATCCTCTAACTCCGTCTTCTGAATCACATTTGGACTAGCTCTAGCCTCCCATCTCCCTATCTCTTTCAACTCTCCACTAGGTCCCCTGTTGTGTCCACCTTAGCCATATCTCTGTCCTGTCAGTCAAACAGGCCTCCTCTGAAAATCAATGTCCAAAGCTGCAGTCTGTTTTGTAGTCTGTCCTTCATTCCTTTCAGGTTTGATGCAACTACCAGTTTGCAATTTTGAGCACATACGTCTTGCTGATGCTACTTCTAATTTGTGGTTGCTTATTTGGTGCATACATGAAGACACTTAGACACATAACAGAAGCATATGTTATAAAACGAAAACTCATAAACATCCTCTGAGGTAAACTGAGGCTGAGGGCTATGATCTCATTTCTAATGTCACCAAGTGTGGGCTGTTCTGAGCAGGTCTGGCTCTCCAATAAGATCACGATTTCTCCCTTTTGCCCCATTTTTGATACTGAGTACCCTGTCGTCCTTGTGTTTAGCACCAATTTAGAAGAAGAATTGGATTTTCGAGCTTCCGATTGCTTTTGCAGCAACGCACCTGCCCTCTGTGCACTCCAGACATGCTATCTTCCTTTTATTTGGTGATAAGCAGGACACCTGCTGATTATTGAGGCCACTACTACACCCTTCCCTGACAAATCACAGATGGCACTTGGGGAAAGTGACCAAAGCTGAAGATAATGGCCAGAGGCAGTGCCACTCCGGGACAGGAAAGCTGGACACAGTATGAGGTGCAAGGGTGTCACACAGGAGACGTGCAATGGATGAGTGCAAGCAAGTCCTTGCTGCAGAGATCAGAACTGAGGTTCCGAGCTTCAATAATCACATGCATTTGCTACTTAACCTCTCTTAATTGCTCCGAGCTTTTGTGCTGTATTTCCCAAAATGCTTCCCAAAAGGGAGGAAAATACACTGGAAGTTTAATAAGGGGACATAAATGTTTTTCAATAAAACTTTTAAAAATGCAGTGTGCTCATTAATAAGAAAGAGCAGAAGATAACAGAATATGATCAGAAGGAAAAGAATAAAGGTGATGACAATTTGTGTGAAGATCTTCCCCACAGGCCCAGCCTTTCAAATTCTGTTTCCCAGTGGGTGGTGCTATTTGGCAAGGTCCAGGAGGTGTGGCCTTGCTGGAGGAATTAAGTTACTGGAGGTGGCTCTGAGGTTTCTAAGCCTCATTGTATTCCCAATTTGCTCTCTTTGCTTTGTGCTTGTGGTTCAAGATGTGAGCTCTCAGCTGTTGATCCACCATCGTGGACCCTAAAACCCTGGAATGGTAAGTCCAAATAAACTCTTCTATGAATTGTTTCAGCCATGGTGCTTTATTCCAGTGGTAGTAATTGATATCACAGTAACTAACATAATGATCAAGAGACACCATATCATCTTCAATTAATGACTTGCCAGGAACCCTGATGAGAGTCTCTAGGATGTTTCCCACTATTGCGGAACAACATGCCTCCCTTCTTTACCCACTAAATCTGAAACCTTAGAGTCAGGCTTCATGTGATGCTCTGTCATGCTATGCCTAAACACCATGCTATGAGTAACTCCTGGTGTTGTTATGCCCCCTTTAGTCCATATGGAAAGTATTTCTCAGACTGGCATCCTTGCCAATAGCTAGTGACTAATGGACAGTAACTTTAGAGAGTAGTGGTTCTTGACCTGTGACTTCTGACCCCTTTGGTAAACTTTTATCTCCCAAAATATTTACATTATAGTCCCTAACAGTATAGGTGTAAATGAACAACAGAAATTATAGTATAGTTTAGAGGTCATCACAACATGGGGAACTGCAATGAAAAGGTCACAGCATTATGAAGGGTGGGAGCCACTGGGAGATGCAAGGCATCTGGGTACTATCTTTGTATGCCAAGAACTTAAAATCAGTATTTATGAAGATGCAACAGCTCAGAGTGTTTACTTATTCTCCTCAAGCTCCTGCTCTTAGAGGGTGACACGGAAGTCATTCACTCACTTCCTCAACAATCATTTTCTGGCACTCAAGACAAACTGCTCTACACTGTCTGAGGAGGATGCATTTGCTTCTTTGGGGTCTGAGAAGGATGATGATGATTGATGAAAGATGAAGAGGAGGAGGAGAAAGAAGGAGCTAAGGAAAATGTGGAGGAGAATAAATGGAGAAGCAGAAGAGGAAAGGGAGAGAAAAGAAGGAAAGAAGTGAGAAGAGAGGAAGAAAGGGGGAAAGGATAAGCAGAGAAGGGAAGCAAAGGAGAATAGGAGGAGAGGGAATGAAGAAAGTGAAGAGGAGGGAAAAAGGGAGGAGAGGGAAGGGGATAAAAGGAGGGAAAGGGGAGGGAAGGAGGAGAGGAGAAGGGGCAAAGAGTAAGAGGAGTGAAGAAGAGGAGGGAACAAAGGGGAAAAGGAAGAGGACTAGGAGAAAGAGGAGGAAGGAAAGGAGAAAGGGGAGGATGAAAGGAAGAGAGGATTGGGAGGAAGAGCAAGAAGGAAGGACAGGAGGAGAAGGAACATTTGTTTTTACATTCCCATATTACTCTGTCTCCATCAACACTCAGAACTGTTGCACAAGCTCAGATGTGCTAATGGACTTACTCAAGCTCACACAATCAAAATAAATGAGAGCTAACCTGGAACTCTGTCAGGCTGGATCTGTCCTATAGCAAAGTGGTGACCTGATGCCCATGTTCCTCTTGGTGTGTGTGGTAGTGGTTTAAATATGCTTGGCCCAAGGAGTGGCACTATTTGGAGGTGTGGCCTTGTTAAAATAGGTGTGGGTTTGTTGGAGGAAGTATGTCATGGTGGGCATGCCCTTAAAACCATCATCTTAGCTGCCTGGAAGTCAGTCTTCTCCTGTTTGCTTTTGGATGAAGATGTAGAACTCTCACTCCTCCAGTCTCACTCTGTAGGGATGATTCCATGCTCCTGTCTTGATGATAATAGACCAAACCTCTGAACCTGTATGTCAGCTCCAATTAAATGTTGCCCTTTATAAGAATTGCTTTGGTCATGGTGTCTTTTCACAGCAGTAAACCCCAAAGTAAGACCGTGTCTCTTTCTTCACTCTGACCATGCTGAATTTGGGGTTGCAGAGGGGAAGATAGGGTTGGATGCCACTTCTACCATTTAAAAGATCTGAGTGTTTCATTGTGAACTTTCCTGATCCCTGTAGAGCAATGAGTGAATGCTTAACCAGACCCCAGCATTTACCTGGATCATGGGTCCAGCTCAATGACTGCATCAGAACTCTCCAGGGCCTTCACTACATAGTACTTTCATTGCTATAGGGCATAAGGTCAATAGGAAAGCAATTTTTCTATTGAGTTTCTCTGAGGACCTCTGTTTTGAAAGCCTGTAAAGGTAGCCCTTGTGTGGAACACATGCAAAGTTCAATGTATCCTTCAGGATGGGTAGGAATTATCTTCATGGCATTAGAAAAGCATAAAACCAAACCAAACCAATTCAAACCAAACCAAACCACCACCACCACCACCACCACCACCACCACCACCACCAACAACAACAACAACAACAACAACGACAAATGGAGTAATCAGCAACAGCTCTGATTGTGTCCTCTAGGGTGGACTCTGTAATACCCACATAAATCCCACAGATCACATATAAATGGAGAAGCCAGCAGTTATTACCAAGAAAACAGTCTGAAGATCTATGAAGATAAGATGCATCTAATAAAGATTTATTATCTATCTTCTGTATATCTACCACCTAGTCTCTCTAGATATCTATACCTAATCTATATAACTAGCTACCTCATGTTTATTCTCCATCTATTATCTGTCTGTCTGTCTGTCTGTCATCTACATGGCATCACACTACCTGCTTGTCTATTATATAATTATCATCTTCCTATCTGCTTGTTTGTCTGTCTGTCTATCTAGCTATGAAACATAATCAAAGCTTACCGTATCCCCAGATCCAAACCCTCCTGGAAACTTAATATATGAGTAATATACCCATTTCTTTCATTTCACTCCATTTATTTTGCAGGAATAGTTAGTGAAAATATTAAATTAAATTTTAGTAATTTATGCATATGATTATTTTGTCTACATGTGTTTTATTTAGGTGCACCATGAGCATGCTTGGTGCCCTTGGGAGACAAGAAAGGGTATCAGATCCCATGGAATCGAAATTACAAATAATTGCAAGTCAAACCTGGGTCTTCTGCAAGTGCGAAAAGCATTCTTAAGTGCTGGACCAAGTCTCTAGCCTCCAAGAATAATCAATGAGATTTTAATAAAACACTCGCTAAATTATTTGTATTGCTACTTCAAACTACTAGTGAAGCAGACCTGTTTCCTAAGAAGCCTGAATAGGAAACTAAAGTAAAATACAGTTTTATATCTCACATGAACACTTAAGCAAGTGGTGTGCTTTCTCATGGTGATCGCAAATAGTCTTGGCTTGACATTTAATATGTGAGGAATCACAAACTCAGCACACGGTGATGTCCCAACAAACAAGCAATGCATTACCCCTGGTCTTAAGGAGCTTATAGACGACAGCAGAAGGCAAACCACAGGACAGTACATCCAGTTAGAAACCAGTGACTCAGAGAGGGCCTGTGTAAGCCACTATCCCTGGATTGTTTACCAAAGGTCTGCTGTTTGTTAGATATTCCCAAGCTCTATGCCAGTCACAATGATCTTTCCCCAGAAGGCTGGTTTCTGAGAGCAGCTCCTTCCCTTCCCCATGGATTTACCAATTATTGATTAGTCTTGTAGTACTGGTAGGATAACTTGGCCTCCTGCCGAATGAGTGACTGACATTTATCAGGAAAGAGTCAATTCTCAAGTAAGTGACAAAATTTCAGAAGCCCGACTCTTGCTTATAAGTGAGTATTTTAATACACACAAAAAACTACTTGAATGTAAATGATTCTTTAATCTCTATGGTTTGCTCACACCGGAAATTTCCACTGGCCACCTAGTCACCTCTGGTTTTCTTCAGTAACAGTTGTCCCCAGATTTCCAAGGAGGGTTTGCAGTAAGTGGGAATGGCTGACTGAGCAGAATTGCTGGGACTTTGAGGACAGCCTGAATTACAGAATGAGAAAATATCTCAAAAAGGTAAACAAGTGAACCAACCAATCACCAAGAGTAATCAGACCGGCTATAGATTTGGTGCAATGACATGTGTTTTACCTGGATTTGGCTCCGGTTTTTCTTTTTTCAATATAAAAGAATATTCTAGAACTATCTTGCATATCTAGAGTTTGTCTGCATGCATACTTGTGTGTGTGTGTGTGTGTGTGTGTGTAGATACCCATGTATTACAGCATATATGCATGTATGCATGCATGCATAATTGTGTGTGTGTGTGTATGTGTAGATACCCATGTATTACAGCATATATGCATGCATGTATATATGTAGGTGTGTATGTGTGTCAGATAACAACCGTAGGTATCATGCCTTAGATACTTCTGCCCCTGCCATCTCTCTCCCTCTCTCCCATTCCTGAGAAAGCATCTTCAAGTGGCCTTGATAGGAATGTATCTGTTCATCACAGGACTTACAAATACACCATGCCTTACTTTCCTTTCTGGACATCAAACTCAGGCTGTCATCCCTGCAAGGCAATTGTGTTATGTAGTGTTATGCATTTAGTTATCCTCTCATCTCCTGCCCTAAGAATATCCCATGTATGATATGTGGCATGAAAAACTGGAATTTATTCTTTTACAATTAAGAGTTATTTACCTAGATGTCTGGTGTGTGTGTATGTGTGGAGGGGGGCGTCTTTTGAGATTAGTTTTTTTCTCTCTGCAAAGCCTTTCTTTAGTCTTTTGGTTTCATTGACTAACATCAAAGAAAAAGCCCTTCCCCAGTGACAACTCCATAGCTTGATGGCAGAGAAGAGGTCACTTGATGTCAACAGCTTTTCTCCAGTGACAAATTGATGGGCATGGTCAACTAGGTCAAATTGCTTCTCAGAGACTTTTCATAAAGTGGGGTTGCTTCATTGTAGCTGCTAGTTTATCCCAGAGGTGGAGGTGAACCACAGTTTGAAGAGGGGCAAGAGGTGAGGGGACTTAAGCAGCTGCAAAGGTATGTCCCATGTCAGAGGGGAAATGGAATCCATCTTTCTTCCATCTAAAAACATCACCTTAGGAGAAATCAGAGGCCAGTCTCCAACTTCCCATGCTCTCCTTTCCCTGGGTACCCAAGAGTTTTAAATCAGTGTCCCTTCCTGGTAAACTGAAAGTCTGCAATGTGTGAAGAACCCACTCTCAGTTTGGAATTAGGGGTAGACTCAGTGACTAATAAAGCCCAGGTCAGTAAAGGAAGGACAAGTGGGATTAAGCAGTCCTCAGCAGCCCTGACTTCTGCATTTCATTTGAGAGTCAGCCATAGTGTTAGTAAAACAATGCAGTATAGGACAGCACTTCTTTGCTAATGTGATATATAGGTCTCAAGTATGAATCTCATGCTTAGGATAAAATTACCAATGTGCCTGGCCTGCTGTATTTATGCACATGAACTATAATATTTCAAAATCTTCTTGTAGTAATTGCTACCCCTTTGACATACATACATACATACATACATACATACATACTACATACATTCATACATACACCACACACACACACACACACACACACACACACACACACACACACTCAAGAACATACAGAGAGAAAAAGAAAGGTGGATAATTGGACCAAAAGGAAAATTATGCATAAATTTAAACAATATTGGAAATAAACTTAAACTGTGTGTACTTGTGCACAAACCAACTACCAGATAAAGGGCTTAATCGAAAACATATCTTCTTATCTGTTTCTCTTTTTTGTTTGTTTTTTGTTTTGTTTTGCTTTTTTCTATTTCCACATTCAAATCTGGACTCTATAAATGAAAGTGAACAGTCATCAAGGAAGAACATAGTAGGCTGAATGTGTAACTGAGCTTTCCACACAGAGGCTTATGTGTATGTTACATGTTTTTAACCACATCTAGAACTTTCTAGAAGACACTGGCTAAGAAATGATGGCTGACACTCCAGAAGCTATGAATTACTTTCAAGAATTCATTTTTTCTGACAGAACACAACCAACTGTCTTCAAATTTTCACCTTTGCCCTGGGTTTTGATCTCTGCTGGTGACACTTACCATCTCAGATATCAGCGTTTTGCTCAATCCCTCACTGGGCGCCATCATACTTTCATCCTGCTCTACTCCAAGAAAGCAAGAGATTGATCCATGGGATCTCCTCCTCGCCAAGGAGCCTCAGGCCAAAAGTCAGTGATTACTAACTCACACTATGATTGGCAAGGGCTTCCCACAATTAGACTATCTGTGTCCTTATGGTTAACATTGACTGTCAGCCTGACAGATTTTTGAGTGGTGTACTGGACAAACCTCCAGGCATGTCTCTCAGAGATTTTCTAGGTTGTATTAACTGGGAAGAATAACTCTCAATGTAGACAGCACTATGCTATAGGTTGGGGTCTTGGACAAATAGATGATCCACCAATTCATTCTTCTGCTCCATGATTGTTTGCACTGTGACCAATTAGCTGCCTCATGCCTTCCCTGGCATGATGCACTACCCCATGGAACCATCAGCCAAAACAAATTCTTCCTTCTTTAAATGGTTTGGGTCAGGCATTTCATTACAGAAATGAGAAAAGTAAGCAGGATACGTGCAGAGCTAAATAATGGGGCTGTTTATTGACCTTGGGGAAATAAACTGTTTCCATGTGACTAAAATTTGGGTTGGAGTGGAAGGTTGAAGGAAAACTTCACTTGGAGGAAGATGAATAGCATGTCTAGGAGGGGGGCTATAATGGATGTGGAATGTCATGGTGAACAGAGATAACCCAGAGTGGGAGACACAAGCTTGGTAGGGAGACCAGCACAGAGCCCTGGCTTAGGAGGTGGAAGAAACCAGTTGGGGAAACCTACTAGATAGACATAGAAGTTCAGCTCTCAGTCAGAAGCCTCACCACTCATTTCCAATCAACAATGACTTAATACACTGGGTGAAGAAGTAAGGACTAGAGAGATAGCTTAGAGGTTAAAAATAGAATACTTGTTGCTCCTCAAACGAGGTAGGTTTTGTTTCCCAGTGCTTACATAGCTGCTCAAAACCAACCATAACCCCAGGTCCCAGGAATCGAATGACCTCTTCTAGCATCCATGGCCCACTGAAGCACTGGATACATTTACATACATGTAGGCAAAACACTCATACATAAAATAAAATAAAAATAATTAAGATCTCTAAAATGAAAAAGAAGAGGAGGAGGAGGAGGAGGAGAAGAAGGAGAAAGAGAAGGGGTATGTGGCTCCCTGCAATGCCAAGGGATATTCTTGCTTCCTCCCAGTCAGAACTGCTCTGTCAGCTGAGGACTTCAGCCTGACCCCTGGGATGTGCAGACACATGTGATTAAGTCTTAATGAGATTTTCTGATAGAGAAACAGTTGGACTGGAAAGTATTGTCTGAATGCAATTCCTTGCAGCTCCACAACTACTCTCAGAGAGCTGATGCTGTGCAAAGCCCTCAGAAAACACAGAAACTAGATTAAGTGTCATGTCCTGTTCCTAAGGGTACTCAGATTTCAGGGGAGACCAGAGAAGAATGGGGATCATTGAAAGGACACAGCTGTCTCTTGGACAGTGCCTTGAGAAACGCAGAAAATGGGAAGTATCTGGTCAGGGAGAAGGAAAAGAGACTCTGCCAGGTGTTAGATGCAGTGACCTTTCCACTGGTTGGCCAACTCTCATGGCAATACTGGAATGTAAAGGGCTTGGTGGGAAAAGCCGTGTGGGGATTAAAGGAAGACACCTGGATGGACCTGTATCTACCACTGGATGATCCTTCCGATTCACATTTAACATAAGTGAGAGAGGCAGGGTGATTAACATGAGCGAGAGAGGCAGGGTGATTATTAGGAGTACAAAACTCTAAAAGGCTATATTTTGATGGGTCAACATGATGGTGTAAAGTTAGGAAACAAAGTGAGATAAGTTCAAGTTATTTACATATATGAGTGTGTATGTGTGTGTGTCTATGTGTATGTGTATGTGAGAGTATGTATGTGTGTCTCTGTGTGTATGAGTGTATGTCTCTCCATGAGTGTGTGTGTATGTGTGTGTGTGTGTGTATGTGTGTGTGTGTGTGTGTGTGTGTGTGTAAGCTTGAGGACTTTTGTGCAATGGGTATGGCATTCTCAGTAGACAACTAGAAGTGGTTTTTAACCTTCCACCTTGTTGAGGAGGTCTCTCTTGCTTCTGCTGTGTATCCCAGACACCTGACCCAGAAGCTTTAGAGCAATTCTCCTGTCTCTGCCTCCAGTCTCACAAGAGGTGTGCCATGTTTGGCTTTTTATGTGGGTTTCAAGAGCTGAACTCAGATCACCAAGCTTGTGCAGCTTGGGCTCAAAGGCTCAGCCACCATGCAGTCCCTAACCATGTTTATCTCTTAAAAAGACAGACCATGAATGAGCCTTCTGTAAACCATCAACCTCCTGGAAGGTGAAGTGACTTCCTGAGATGCCTGCTGTCCGTTCATGTGGTGAACTTCCAAGTTTCACAGGCAATTCTGGGTACAAAGCTGCTAAGCAGAAAGGCAAGGTAGGACAGAATAGAGCTCAGATTCTCTCCCACTGAAAATAGGCCACGAATTTACATTGCATGCATTTATTTTTAACACCATATTTTAGAAGCTCACCATTCCTTATTAAAAATGAACAATGTATTTAATAGTTTATTTTAATTCTAAAAGCAGTATGTCTTCACTGTGGAAATCTAGAAAATGCAGATAAGACCCAAGAAGTCAAATGAATATACACACAACCTGTCTGTCCCAAATTGAGTATTCTATGATTTTTGGTTATTTGTGGCAGTCCTAAATGATAGTATATCAAATCATATGTTTTGAAATTTATCTCAAACATTTCCTGTTGCTTTCAAACATTTTCCTACTTGAAAATGTTACCCCATGTACGTGATTGTGTTGTATTTTAATTAGATAGTATTGGTCCAGACATGATACATACACACACACACACACACACACACACACACACACACACACATATATGTATATGTATGTGTGTATGGATGTGTGTGTGTATATATATATGTGTGTGTGTATGTATATATGTATATGTGCATATGCTTGTCTTAAACATTTAAATCATGGGATGTAGACATGGCTCAGTTGGTAAAGTGCCTGCCCAACATTTCTACAATTGATTCTCTCTTTCTGTTACGTGGGTCCTGGGGTTGAGCATAGGTCACTAGACTTGGCAGCAGATGTTTTTACCCACTGAGCCATCTTACTGGCACAAATTCCTAATAAATCTCCTATCCAGAGTCACTCTACATTTAGGAACCTAACATATTTCTATTTGTTATTAGCCCTTTTTATATGCACCCTCAAGAACTCTCTTGTGTAGACTCTGAACTCATTGCTGGAGACACAAGACACTATGGCTTGAAGCTAATGTCTCCTGTGAGCAAAGTGGGAAACCATGAGAAGATTCACAGTTAGGCATGGTATATGACACAGAGATGGAGGAAGGCAATTTAAGCTGCCAATAAGCAGCCCTGAGAGCTATGAAGCCAAAACATAGGCAAGATAGACAAGACAACCTTGGCAGAGCAGAAAGGGCAGTAGCATATGAGAACCAGAGAGGCTGCCAACGACACGAGCTGAGTAAGATCAGTCTTTTGAAGACGATTAGAAGGCAAACTTTATTTGAGACTATAGAGGTGGCCAGAAGTCTGAACTCAAGGCTCTTTGGGAATTCAAATCACCCCAGGACAAGCAAGAGTCCGCAAGGTTGTTGGGACAGAGCATCATAGAAATCATCTAGAAGAAAGGAATGGGGAGAAGCTAGAATTCACCATTCTCTACCAGCACCCCTGATGCCACTGACAGTCCACAGAGCTGGCTGAGTGACGTGTCTATTCAAGCTGTTATCCAGGACCATTTCATAAAGCTCCTCCAATAACTAGTTGTTTGGTTTCTAGAAGTAGAAAAGCCTATTTCTCTAGAGTCCTGGCTTCCTTGGTCTGTTGATTCTAAGTAATGGCCATCAGGAAAGACTTTTACTGAACATCTAACATTCTTTAACTGACTATTCACTGGTTAGCTCAGTAATGGCTAACTTTAGGCTAAAGAGGAAACTCTTCAAACCACATCACCTCCCCCTTTCCTTAAAAAGCACAAGAAGGGACCCTCAATCTCCCACATGGTCTTGGTTGTACTTTTGTCTGTCTGTCCATCTACAGGTTTAACATCTCTTTGAAGAAGCACTTCACCTTTAGGCAACCTGGTTAAAAGTCCTCCTTCAACCTCAAGCTCAAAGAGTGTACATCAGAAGTGTACATATATGTATACACATATACAGACACAGATATATGCATATATACATATGCATATATACATAAATACATACATGCATGCTAAGGAAATGAAAAGCCACAGTATCTCTATCTTAGCCCTTGTTAAAATGGTTTAGAAGACAATACTCCAAAGATCCACTCTGATATAAACTATTTAAGGGGAGAAAGTAAGTAAAGACAAAAGCTAGAAACTTATTTGCCCAGAAAGACTTATGATCTGGCTTAAGTCCCTGAACTCTTCAGTAAATATACTGTTCAGAAATTTGAACAACATGTGTATTTTCACACATAAATATTTGTGGTGGCTCTAAGGTTTCAATACAACGAAATATAGAAAGACAATTGGAATACTGAAAAGAATAGCAAGACTCTGATTGTAGAGGAACATAACTGTGATCCCAGAACCCAGAAATCTGGGAATGAAAGTCCATAGTTCGAGGCCAGTTTGGGCTACAGAGTGCAGTCTGGTCCAGCCTTGGTTATAGCAAATGAACAAGAAATGACAACAAATGTGCAAGAAAAGTTGGTGTGGAGTTTGGGATCAAGGTTCAAACTCGAGGTCTAAAACTTGCTCCTATCTAACCTTTGTACAAAATCCCTTAATGTCACCTGTGTAACTTAGTTTTATGTCACTTTGGCACAAGCTGTGGTTATTTAGAAAGAAAGAATCTCAGTTTATATAATGTACCCTCCAGGTTGCCAAGTGGTCATTCTCTTGATTGATGGGTGTTATGGGAGGGTCCAGTTTACAGAGGCCTTCACTCCTGCTGCTGGGAGGCAAGGTATCAGCAGGTGGTACTCATCCACTTCCTTTGTATCAGTTTCCTGCCTCCAGATTCCTGCCCCAGGGTCCTGCCCTGACTTCTTTCACTAATGAAGGGTGATTTGGAAGTGGAAGTGAAATTAACCCTTTGCTTGACAAGCAGTCTTTGGTCATGGTGTCTTGCTACAGCAATAGAAAAACCTAATTAAAACAGAGAGCCAGAAGACGATATAGTCCCCAGTGGTATATGGTCTGTCATCATGAGATCTCTGGTCTAGTCAAATGCTAAGCCTTTGCTTGAATTGATAAGTAGATCTCTGAGTGACACGTAAGGTGGCAGCCTATTTGCAGTTCTATGCAACTGTTTTCAGGTAGAAGGAAGTCTTGAAATTTAAAGCTAATGAATGGAGAAATTAAGCCTCTGAAACCATCCAAACTCAGCTACCAGAAAGCTCTGTGGACCCTCCATGATTATTAGTGAAGAGTTCCTTATCTTTCCCCAACCCAACCTCTCTCTTTTCTGCTTTCGATCCTATGTCTATGCACAGTACTGCATGCACAATCAGAAGACCCATCTTTCCCCACTCCTGTCTCAGTGCTCAAATACTGGGGAAGTGACAGTTCTTCTCTGGTGTTGTGGTGGTTATTTTAATATTTCCTATTATTTTTAATGTCTGACAATTTCATACATTTATGTAATGAATTTGTCATTTTTACCCTATCCCTAATAACCCTTTCTAGCCCCCTTTCTCTCCAACATTCTGCTTTTGTGTCTTCATTCGTGTGTGTCCTACTGAGTTCAATTTGTGTTACTTGTCCCCGTGTGGATGAAACAAGTAAGTGGACCAAGGACAATTGCTCTGTGGCTACACCATTGAAGAAAGTGACGCCCCATCCCCAATCAGCCTAAGAGCTTCTAGTCCCTCTGGGAGGAGAGGGGCCTCATGGAACCCCCTTCCCCTTTCATGATGCATGATGAACTGTGATGAGTTCCATTTCAGTCACGTCTTATGGAGAGAACAAACACAGCTGCAGTGAGTTCCTGACTGTACCAGATGCATCATGCCTGGCTTCTGTCCAGAGTGCCTTAACCACCTCAGTGTTAGCAAGAGGGAATCTGCACAGTCATTATGGAAAACAGCACAGAAGTGTTTCAAATCTTCCAAGCTGAATTACTATATGTTCCAGCAATCCCACGTCTGGGATATGTCCAAAAGAAGGAAAAAAAAAAAAAAAACCTCAGAGTATCAAGGAGATATCTGAGCTTTATGGACATTGTAGTAGGACCTGTGGGAGACATGATGTGTAATCAACTTAAATGCCTATCCAGAGGTAAATGGACAAAGAAAAGGCAGGGTGCATGTATAAATTAGCAAGTGCTTGCCAGCCATAAATAAGGAAGAACATATTGTCATTTGTGACATGGATCAACTAGAGTCATGGTACGAGGTGAAACAGGACATGTATAGAATGACGAACCGTCATGGTCTCGCTTCTATACAGAACCTTAGTGCTTGTGAGTGTGTCAGGTTCTAGCACTCGCAGTGACGTGTTCACAACCGCCTGTACCTCACAATGAGGGACTGGCAACCGCAAATGATTTGTGCCCTCTTCTGGCCTCTGCACACACACACACACACACACACACACACACACACACACACACTCTCAAATGCACAATTAATAATAAAATAATCTTTGAAAGTTAGCCGAAATCCTCATATCAGTTAAGAGTGCAGCAGTACAGTTCCCATAGCTGGAATTAGCAAAGGAGCCAGGAAGATGACAAGAAAATGGTGTAAAAGTGCAGCCCAGTAAGAATTCGTTCTAAAGGTCTATTGTGAAATGTGCTAACTATAACCAATAACACATTGTTTTTAAATGTACAGAAAATCGTTTGTAATTGTTCTCACCATAAATAAAGGGTCAGTCTATGAAATACACGTGGACTTAAGCATTGTAAAATGCATACATACTCCAAACTTTCACACTGTATGTGATGACTGCATGTCATTTTTTTATTTCTCTATCAAAGCAATTATAAAGCTACCCAGTGTCCTAGTGTCCTAGGCTCCCTAAAGGAGAATCAGATAACTGAAATTCCTATAAATCTTAAATTCTTCTGTGTGTGTGCGTGTGTGTGTGTGTGTGTGTGTGTGTGTGTATGTGTGTGTGTTTTGTATATGAGTACTAGTGTACCACCAACGTGCAGGTGGCCTTAGAGAGCATAAAAAGGTGTCAGCTCTCCTGGAACTGAAGTTATGGCTGAATGCCTCTTGCCTAATATGGGTGCTTGGAACTGAACTAGGGTCTTCTGCAAAAGCCACAAGTGCTCTCAACTGCTAGGCAATCTCTTTATCCCTGAAGACTAATTCTTTTCCATAGTAACACACAAAGTAATTTTAACTAGGATCCCAGACCTCATAAACAATTCCCTAGACTCACCCAAACTTCTGGGAAACACAGTGGAGAATGTTTCAGAGGTCAAAGGACGACACACCTTCTCCTAAACACATGGTAGGCGTTGGCTAAATGCATGTGTATGGCCCAGGCCTCTGGGATGGGGAACCTGAGTCTTTGTCTTCAGTTAACTTTTTTGGAGGCAAGAGCATGAAAATACAAAAACAGAGGAACACATCCAAAGAATTACAGGGACAGGCAGCTCAGGTGGATAGGATATGGCGGCCAAGC
Source organism: Rattus norvegicus (assembly GCF_021556685.1). NCBI lineage: Eukaryota > Metazoa > Chordata > Mammalia > Rodentia > Muridae > Rattus > Rattus norvegicus. The sequence goes on from NC_141543.1 coordinate 14,522,698, forward strand.
CCAGGGGTTTCATTGAGAACACACTCATGGCAGTGGCTCCATGAACCAATGTGGCTTTACAATGCTACATTGTTGTGTCAAGATATATGGTCACCAGAGACCGTTAGCACTTTTAGGTAGAACGGACTGATTGGCCCCTTTGCTATCTATTATGGTTTGAATATTTAAGTTCCCACAAAAGGTTCAGAGACATTATCTCCAGTGATGGTTGCTGCTTTGAAAGTCTGTGGAATCAGCAAAAAGAAGGGTCAAGCTAGAGGGAGGCCCTGCTGCTTCCAGTCCTGTCTCTGAGTCTCCACTTCCTGGCCTTCTGAGGTGTAAACAAACTGCCTCTAATGTCTGCTGTGTGTCTCTGAGAGACACCAGAAGACTCTGAGATACACTGGCTTTGAGAGAGCATCCATCGGCCTCCTGACCATGATAGACTATGCCACTAAAACATGAGCTTCCTTCTTTAAGATGCTTTCTTAGGCTTTTTGTCAAAAGGATACAGAAATGAATTAATGCCCTCACTGGGGGGATGCTTCTCCCTTAAAGGCAGCTGACAAGAACCTAGCATTTGCCTATTGATTAGGAACAATTTGAGGTCTGAATTATATATATATATATATATATATATATATATATATATATATATATATGACGATACAAAAGATAGGAGGACTTTATTGGAAGAAAAGGACACAACTTGTCTGAAAACCATTAGAGGGAAATTAGTGTGTGTATGTGTGTGTGTGTGTGTGTGTGTGTGTGTGTGTATGTGTGTGCGTGTGTGTGTGTGTATGCGCACGCACGCGTGTGTGTTACTATAATGGTTAGGAAATAAGTGTAAAACAAGCAGACTCTATTCTCCCCGCTTAAATGGCCAGTGGTGAAGACTTCTTTTTCTTTCTATCTATTTTTTAAATAATGCTAATCCTCATGATTAATGGAGACTTAGGGGAAGATTCTCTCTACACAGGAATGTGGAGAGTGTAAATTGGCTTAACCTTTCTGAAGAGACAACTGAACAATGTGTATGGAAAGGCTTAGACATCTGTACAGCTCTCACTCCTGATTTTCCACATATAGGGGCTGACTGAGCAGCGGGCCTGGGTGCACTGCAAACACCTGTTCAGGATTGCCAGTCACTATGGGCTTGCTGCTGCTGCTGCTCCTCCTGCTGCTGCTGCTGCTGCTGGTGGTGGTGCTGCTCCTGCTGCTGCTCCTGCTGCTCCTGCTACTGCTGCTGCTAGTGCTGCTACTGCTGCTACTGTTGCTGCTGCTGCTACTGTTGCTGCTGCTGCTGCTGCTGCTACTGCTGCTACTGCTGCTACTGTTGCTGCTGCTACTGCTGCTCCTGCTGCTGCTACTGCTGCTGCTACTGCTCCTGCTGCTCCTGCTACTGCTGCTGCTAGTGCTGCTACTGCTGCTACTGTTGCTGCTGCTGCTACTGTTGCTGCTGCTGCTGCTACTGCTGCTACTGCTGCTACTGTTGCTGCTGCTACTGCTGCTCCTGCTACTGCTACTGCTGCTGCTACTGCTCCTGCTGCTCCTGCTACTGCTGCTACTGTTGCTACTGCTGCTCCTGCTGCTGCTCCTGCTGCTCCTGCTGCTACTGCTGCTCCTGCTGCTGCTCCTGCTGCTGCTGCTGCTCCTGCTGCTGCTCCTGCTGCTGCTCCTGCTGCTACTGCTGCTACTGCTACTGCTGCTACTGCTGCTACTCCTGCTGCTACTGCTGCTACTGCTGCTGCTGCTACTGCTGCTACTCCTGCTGCTACTGCTGCTACTCTGCTGCTGCTACTGCTGCCACTGTTGCTACTGCTGCTGCCGCTGCTACTGTTGCTACTGTTGCTACTGCTGCTGCTGCTGCTCCTGCTGCTGCTGTTGCTGCTCCTGCTGCTCCTCCTGCTACTGCTGCTACTGCTTCTACTGCTGCTACTGGTGCTGCTGCTACTGCTGCTACTGCTGCTACTGCTGCTACTGGTGCTGCTGCAGCTGTTGGCGGTTGCAGTGGTGGTGGGGAACCAAAGGAAAAGCTTCGCAATTAGGACTCCAAACCCATGGAGTACAATGTATTTGGTACCTGTTTGGCAGGTTAATGGATAATGTACATATTTTTATATTCTTTAACCACCTGATGTGGGGGCTGGGGACTGAACCAAGGTCTTTTGAAACAATAGCTTGTGCATTTAGCTATATGGTCATCTCTCTAGCCCCCTTCTTTTAAACAGAATTACTTACTTTTTGGAAAATTTACATGGATATAGTATAAATCCCACAAGGATTCCACAACCGAGCATTATGCTCTCAAAAAAAAAAATAACCCACTGTGTCTGAACTGTACTGCCCATGGGTGTGGGGCATCCACTGAGGTGTGGGCGATATACAAGAACCACACCTTAAAGAAACTCTGTTGTTATGAAGAATGTTGATCCATAAATTCTGTCTCAGATGGAGACTGGTGTTTCAAAATATTCTGAAGCTTGGTGGGCAGTAGAGTCCAGGAAAATTGTAATAAATAAGGCTTGGTTTCTATCTTTTTGTTTTCCTTCTGTTAGACAATGATGGACTCAGGGCTAGGTATAAAGGTAGGTGAGAAAAAGGTGGGAGAGAGAAGCAAGGGGAGAAAGCAGTTATCTGTTGCACAACAATCAAACCTCAGTCGGAAACTCCTTTCTCCATGGGATTTGAGAGCTTACAAGTGTCATGTCATTGGCTACTGGGGGGGGGGGGTCTAGAGTGTTTGCTGTTCCGGAAAATTCCCAGCTGTCCATGAGGTCTCCTCCTATCTTAATTATCCTTTCTCCTCTATACCACATCAGAAAGGATCCAAAGAAAGAAGTAACGGGAAGTGGGGAAAGGGATAAACGGCATCTACCCCTGCAAAATGACCTAAAAATATAGGATATAAGAATATAGTAAACTTCCCAGAAGCTTCATATTGGGGTCACATCACCTCAACTTCCTCAACTTCCATCTCCTTCACCTACAATTTCTTCCTTCCTTCTTTTTTTCCTTCCATCTCTCTTCCTGGGTCCTGTTCTTGGGATGCTCATCCCCTCCCTGCTGTACACAGTGACACAGTGTTCTTGACGCCAGCCATACAGTCTTGCAAAATCCAAACTGAGATCCTAGAGCAAGGGCCCAAAACTCTCGTGGGAGACACCCTCTTCTCCCTGGGAAGTCGAGTTTATGGTGACACCCTAGAGTCAGCAGCATTTGCTCTTCTAACCAGTGTATCAGGTGCATGTACACAAGGTCAGACAGAGTACAAATAGCTGATCCCGAATTGTCCCTCAGCATAAAGGTGATGGTTTAAATAGAAGCTGTCCTGAAATACCCATATCAACATGACTAGGAAAGCTAAGTTAACTGGAAGGTTCACTGACCATTATTTTTGATGGTGATGAGGAATGTATGTCTGTAGTAGTGATCTTTGTGACTGTCTGCAGCATCTGCATGGCTGTGTTAACGTGGCATTGCTTTTATAATGACAAGTGTCAAAAGAAAGGTCACTCTCTTGAAGGAAGGTTGGGCCTGGCAGACAGAAAGGGCACACCATCAAGCAAGGCTGAAATGAAGGAGAGCTCTTCACACCCCACACCAGGACAGCCACTGTGTACATGCAAATCCTATCATTTCTGAAAGGGCTGCTCAGTCACCGCAAGACAATTCTAGAAGATTCTCATTTACATGACAGTCATTCCCACAACAACCTACTGAGACAATGGGCCAGGACTTAGTCATTTTTCTTATTCCTGAGGTGCAAGAATGTGGCAAAAGAGCAATAGCTTTAAATCCAGATGCACGCTTGCGCATGTGTGCTTGTGTACACACACACACACTCACTCACACACACACACACACACACACACACACACGCCATCTCTACACAAGAAAAATTAATGTAAAATTTTAGAAAGGAGCTGGAGTGGTGGCTCTCAATAAGAGGGCTGTCTGATCTTCCAGAAGACCTGGTTTTGATTCTCAGCACTCACATGGTGGCTTACAACAGTATTTAACTCCAGTCCCAGGGGACCTGACAACATCTTCTTGCTTCTTACACGGACATTAAGTACATGGTAGCCCAGCATGGAGATGTCTTCCTGAAATCCATTACTGTATACAATGAAAATACACTGCTAAAAATGTATGGAATTTACCAAAAAAGAAAGCCAGCCTCCTTCTAAATTAGTCTTGGCTTCAGTGAGTTTCGCCAGAATACGCACCAACTTCAATATCAAACTAAATTATGAAAGCTATCTCAAAATATTTGCTTAGAGTGAAAGTAAAAACATACTCAGCAGTTGTAGAATTAGTCACTCACCTAAGGTGGGTGATAATTTATGCCATACTTGCAGTGAAAAAGGAAATGGATATTTATAGTGGGATCTATATCATTTTTCTTTGCTCGGGATGTGTTTGTTGAGTTGTTTTAAGTTGCTGTGGGCTGGCAGAACAGACTTTCTATTTGTAAAGCTAGAGGGATTAAATTAGGTAAACCCTACGGGAGCGCAATTGGAAGGAAGAGCAGTTGTGTGAACAAATGAAGTATTATCTAAGCCACTGTAGAAGACTGTGGGCAGAGCCGTAATCCTGGAGATTCTTCGCTTTCTTTCTTTCCTTTTTCAGGCATAAACAAATAAGCAAGATCATTTCTCAACTTTTCTTTAGTTCTGAGTTTTCAAGAGTCAGCAAACCTCTTGAACACAAACACAGACAACTGCAGGACCCAGCGGCCTCCATCTGCTTGCTTAGCCTTGCAGACAGCGCAGGGCCAGCGCTCTCTTTTCTTCCCTTTATTGTCTTCTTTTGTTTCTTTTTAAAACATGGACACAGGATCTGTCAATCATCTCTCTCCCCAGTCTTACAAACAGTGAGATCAGATGGACCTCACATCTGCTTTTCCGTTAGCTCAAGTAGGATTTCTTCTTCTTCCAGCCTCTCTCCTTCTATCTTCCTTGGCCCTTCCATTGCCTCCTCTCTCCCTCCATCCCCCTTTCTCTCGCTCAATGTGTGTACTTATACACATGTGCACAGGTATGTGCAGATGCATGTACATGCATGAGGGAAGCAGAAGACAATGTCAGCTATTATCCCTTAGTAATATCTCCATTCATTTCTCCCTCATTTTTCAAATGTGTGTGTGTGTGTGTGTGTGTGTGTGTGTGTGTGTGTGTGTGTGTGTGTACATGAAGAGGTCCAACTTAGATCATCATTGATTGCTCCTTTTCTTTATTCCTTGGGGGCAGGGATCCCTCAACCAAACCCAGAGCTGACAAATAAGGTTATTCTTGCTTGTCCTTAGTACCCTCCGTCTCTGACTTTTGAAAGTGGAACTGTAGTGGGGCCATCACATTTGTCTAGCATTTCTGTGGATTTAGGGGGTGTCTGAACACTGGTCCTCACACTTGCATGGCAAATCTTTAAGCACGGAGCCATCTTTTCAGCTCCTGTTTGTGTGCTTGCTGCCAGTGCATCTGAGTTTCCCGTTTTTACCTGGAACTCACTGAATCAGCTAGGTTAGCTGACCAACGAGTCCTCGACTGGTCTGTACTTGCCTCTCCAGGCTGGGATCACAAGTGAGCACAGTTTGTAAAGCGCTGTGGATCAAGTTTGATGGGTCATCCTCAGGCTTATGCAAGCACACCATTGGCTCAGCTTTCTCCCAATCAAGTAAGGCTTAAAAGATTAAGTTAGAAGTCAAAGTTTGAAGGGGGAGACTTCATCTAACCACCAGATATTTTCAATTCTTTTTAAAACACAAAAATTCAAGTAACTGGATTCATCTCTATGTTGTGCAAACGGCCTAGGACTGCAGAGCCTGGGGGCCTGGCCAGGTGAGCAGCAGTCGCTGACTATAACGGTTCTCATCGTCACTTCTAGGGTCAACTTCATATTTTATTTAGAAGGGTTTTTATTATGATTATTAGTTTTGAAAGGTTTATTTTCATGTATGTTTGTGAAATGGTGCGTTGTCTGCGTGAGGGTGGAGCATGTGTGTGAGTGTCCAAGGAGTCAGGAAATGTGTGAGATCCTGTAAAGCTAGGGTTAAGGCAGAGATGAGCCACCCCACCCAAAACTTAGATTCCCTGCAAAAGAAGCGAGGGTTCTTAACTGCTGAGTTATCGCTCCATCCAGTTCAGGATTTTCCTGCAGCACATGATGCTTCCTTCATCACATCAGGACCCCAGGTAGAGGCTTGAGCAGTAGCCTGTGGTAAATGCATGTTCTAGCCTACCTAAAGCCTACCTAAAGGTACAACAGGTTCTCAGCTCCTGGGTTTAATTCCTCTGACCTTTACCAAATCGATACTAGAAGCCAGTGAGAACTGAGGAGAGACCCAAAGGGAGCAAGCCACATACTGACAGACTTGTGTGGCAACATCAGTGGAGCTCTGTCTATGACTTGGGCCCCAGGCCAACTCCACTGTGTCCTAATTAAAGTGTCCACTCTCCACTAGGTCTGCAACTGAAAGTGACTGCTGGATTTGCTGCCAATGGAAGGCAGCCAGAAACACAATGCCACTTAAGAAAATTGGATATGATTCCGAAGAGCAGACAGCCATGCTCAATCACAGCATGACAAAGTATGACGTAGCCTCGTGCCAAAATCCCCTGCTTACTAGGAAAGACCAGAGTGGTCCACAGAGACACACCCTGAGGGTTTCAAGCGGCTACTGCAGGGCCACCAGGGTTCAAGACTGAAGAGCAGTGAATGCAGGGCACCACCTCTTAAGTCGGTTGCAAGGAACAGAACTAAATCCTAGAACAGAACTGTTACAAAGAAATGGAAATTAGCTTATGATAAACGTGTAGATATTCTTTTACTCCTCCCATTTTGGGGCTGAAGAACCACCTGGGTGATGGGGTTACTATTTAAAACTGACCTGGGAAATAATGACAAAGAATTTGCAAGAAATGTTTGATTATTTCCAATTCTTCACTCATGGGGAAAACACAAAGACCACTTTGAGGTGTTGACTTCAGCTATGAACAGTCTGCCTGGGAAATATAGCTGTATTAAACATGAAATTTTCTACTTGTGTAGAGAGATCCAATGGTTTCATGAAGTTCATAAGAAACTGAGACTTTTTTCCCGATGCAGTGACTCATACTCACACCACCAGCCCTCAGGGGGCTGAACTAGGATGAAGTGGATTTGAGGCCAGCCTAGAGTCCATAGAGAGTACTTGCCAAAACCTTCTTCTAGCGTGTATGTGTGTATGTGTGTATGTATGTTTGTATGTATGTACATATGTGTGTATGTATATACATATGTATAACTAAAATAAAGAAGTTGCAGTTGGAAAAAGGCCCAGCAAGAAAGAGAGCTTGCTGCTCCTGCAGAGTTAGATTTCCAGCACCAGGCATGGGGGATGACGCCATCTCCAAGGGAGCTGATGCTCTCTTTTGGACTGAATGGGTGCTGTACCCCTGGGTATATGCCCATCCCTACATACACATAAATTAACAATAATCGCTATAAGGTTACTATTTCTGCTGATGCTGATGGGAGTGTCCTGTACACTCAGTACAGTCCGCTCTTTGAGTGAAAGATGATTGTGTCTCAACAGTGTCTCCTGTGAACTTCCTGAATCTCCGTTTCTTTATCTCCAGAGTGGGGGTGGTGTCAGGCCATCAGTTATGGGGATCTTGGGAGGCCAAGTACACTAAGTGCATATGAAGCTCTTAGAAGAGCTGTTGGCTCTATTGGTAAGAGATCGATAAATGTTTGCCAACAGTCACTTTCACATTTTATAGTGGCTGCATTTCAGTTTTACTAAAAACATTCCAATGTATCATATATTGGTATCCTTAAACTCCCACATTTGTAGCCAAACAATGAGGAGAGTGCATTACCATATTACACACACACACACACACACACACACACACACACACACACACTCACACTCAGTACTCTGAAAATCAAAGCACCAAACAAGGAGGAATACAACAATTGGGAAAGGAAGAAGATTGAGGAAGAAGTAGGAGCAGAAGAGGAGGGAGATGGGATAGCAGGTACCATGGCTGTCCTGAACCACCCAGAGACATCACAGCTACCCACCGCCCTATGGTGCCCTGGACTGTGAAGTCTCAATCAACAGGAGGGCCTTTTGCTTGAGCCATTTAGCCAGTTTCACCTAACAAGAAGTAGGTGTGAGCATCTGCAGTAGATCTGCAGCCAAAGTCTATCAGGCCCTGGGGTTACCATGTTACAGGGACGCAGACCAGGAAGAGCTGATGTCCCACTGAATGACTAAGGTAGGCATACTGTAGATAACCCCCAACACATTGTCTGAACTATTACCAGGTGACTGTCAGGAACCCTCTAGACACACAAGCTACACCGCAACCCTGAACAACCTTCCTTAGCACATGCCTGGCTGAAGATGTGCCTCGCCACATCGCTTTGACAGCCATTTGGATACCTTCCCCTCTGGTAAAATTAAAGGATCTTTCTTCCCATGCCAGGCCATATAGAAATCCTGCCTTCTTATGAACACTGAGTTCTAGTCTTGGAAGAAATGTTTGGGCAGTGGTTATTTCATGGGGTTTGGGGACATGCATCCAGAAACAGTGTATGAGGAAGCTCTCTAACATTCTACTTATGTTTCTTACTTCTGTTCACTGAAAACACCTCTTGTTTACAGGTGTACAACTTCCGGTTTTCTTCCACACTTCTCTTTGAAGAGCAAAATATGCTCCCTTTGCGTATAGGAAAAAAAATCCAAAAAAGTTTCTGACACAAACTGACATTTCACCAACAAATGGTATCTGCCTTTCCTGTGATGAAGGTCAATCTAATAATCTCAGACACTGTCCTAGTCATACCCATTGCTGTGTTAAGGCATTATTGGGGGACAAGAGAGAAAGGATTTATTTTAGGCACAATTCGAGGTTACTGTCCACTGTGGCAGAAACCCAAGGTAGCCTGAACACAAAACAGCTAGTCATGGTGTCCGTGGAGCACAAAGAGATGCAGGATGCCCTCTCCTTAGCTCACTTGCCCCAGTTTTACACAGTCCATGGCGAAATGCAGCGGCTTCTGCTACCTCAGAAAGTACATGAAGGCTGAGGATGCTGACAAATATCCTACAACTTACAGAGCAAACTGGCCTAACATTAAAATGCTTAGGTTAATATCAACAGAACCAAGGTTGAATAACCAACAAACATACATATGACACCAATCTATAATAACTTCACATGCTAATATTTAAGTATTTATATAAGTAGGCATATGTCTACTTACACAACTATCTATCATCTATCTATCTATCTATCTATCTATCTATCTATCTATCTATCTATCTATCTATCTATGTATCTACCAGTAAAGAAGTACTGAATATTTATGTCAATGTAACACAAGTTAAATTCATCTTGAAGATGTTGATCTTTGAACCCCAATTAAGAACATGCCTCCATAAGGTATGGGTTGAGGGCAAGCTTGCAGGATATTTTCTTAATTAGCGATCAATATGGGAAATCCAGTGATCGGGGGCTCTATAAGAAAGCAGGCTGAGCCGTCCATGAGGAGTAAGGCAGTGAGCAGCACCCTCTGTGGCCTCTGCACCAGTTCCTGCACCCAGGTTCCTGCCCCGCTTGAGACGGGGTCCTGACTTCCTTTGATGAAGACCTGTGATGTGGATGAGGAGAGCAAACTCTCTCCTCCCTGGGTTGCTTTGGTCATGGTGTTTCATCACAGCAATAGTAATCCTGACTGAGACAGGAGTGCACATGAACATGTGCTTACATGTATTTTAAAACTATGGACAAGCATGATTTTGTCAGTGTTGAAAACGGAACCCAGTGCCTCACAAGTGCTAAGTAAGCATGCCACCCCTGAACTACACCTACTGCCCCACAGATACAGAATACAATGGTCTATTTGTATCAGATCTTAGCTGGTGTGGATTTGCAAAAATCTATCTAAAGCATAGTGAAGATAACGAGAAAAGTTATGTAAATGAAAGTCTTTAAAAAGGAGTCATACCTTTATCTGAAGCTTCATGGTGTGTGTGGGGGGATTGACTGGTAGAACTTCAGTGACTTTGTGGGGGTTGGAGTAGAATGGATGTCCAGTACCTAATTACCATTTTGGGAGATATACTTATATCCCTAAATAGTCATTCCTTGCTATCCTGTAACGCCCTGTGTCCAAAAGACAAAATCTATAGTATATTAATTTAAGAAAACACTATTTCCACTATCAAGCTGGCCAAGCATCCATTAATCTGAGCCTATGGTGTGGTTTCTCCACTCTGCTTTAGCTTACTTAGTTAATGTTACTACCAATGCATTTAAAATTGCTTTGATTTCACACACCTTTGCTCCTGGCACTCAGGAGGCAGAGGTGGGAAGATCTCTGTGAGTCACAGGCCAGTCTGGTCTACAGAATGAGTTCCAGGCCAGCCAGCACTATATAAAGAACAAAGAGAAGAAGAGGAGGAGGAGGAGGAAGGGGAGGAGGAGGAGGAAGCAGCAGCAGTAGCAGCAGTAGCAGCATATCAGTAAAACTGTTACCACTTTGAAACATGAAATTGGGGTAACATAAATTGGTGTTCCTGGACCACAGCCACTCCCAGTCGACTTCAGAATAACTGATTCTTATCCTCTTGGATGCAAAGGCTATATCTTTGCATTGGTAGTTACTTTTCCTTTGTTATGACTTTCAAGTAAAAATGAAACATTTTATACCTTTCTCACACTGTCCTAATCCATCACATCTACCCAGGCCATCTTTACGCACACATTTACTGTGAAATTTTCCTAACTTTAAAATGACTGGCTCTGAAACATGAGATCTATCAATTGTATGATTATTTCGTCTATTTTTGAGATTATAATATAATTACCTCATTTCTTCTTTACTTTCCTCCTTTTGAACCCTTCCATATACCCCCCTTTGCTTTGCTCTCTTAATTCATGGCCTCACTCTTTCATTAATTGTTGTTATACACACACACACACACACACACACACACAAAACTATATTTATGTATTAGTGTGTGCACACAGTCTATATCTCTCTCTCTCTGTGTGTGTGTGTGTGTGTGTGTGTGTGTGTGTACGTGTACACTAATAACCTGTTCAGTCCGTGCAATGCTCCTTGTACGCATGTTTTCAGGGCTGACCCTTTGGTATTAGATAATGGGTGGATTCTTTCCCAGGAAGAGTATCTACTGTTGTCATTTTTGCCTGCCTGTTTTCCCTTGTGTAGGACTGCAGCCTCTTTAATGAATGTGGCCATTTCATTAAATAGCCATGATGATAGTGGAGGCCATCAAGTCCCCAGTAGATGTCTTTCTGATACAGGCAGCCATAGGCTTTTTCAAAAACAATCCAAAGGGGCTGGGAGGCAACTTGTCTTTTGCCTGGGCTCTGAAAACCTCCCAAAGTGAGATGAAGGAGAATAAATGCACCATAACACCAAGACACACAGCTAAGGAACATAAAACTTCACCAGGTCTATATTAGGATGAAGCAATATGCGACTCTCCTCCCCTCCCTCCTTTCCCCTCCTCTTCTTCCCCTCCCCTCTCCTCTCCTCCCCTTCCTTCCTTCCCCTCCCCTACTTTCCCCTCTCTTATCCTCTCCTCTTTTTCCCTCTCCTTTCCTCTCTCTTCTCCCCTCCCCTCCTCTATCCCACCCTGAATGCTCCTGGCACTGCAGATGCGAAGCACAGTGCCTGGCCCTGCCCTGGTGTTGAGAACTCTTTCCTTTCCTGGGATTTTTGTTTTCAGAATCAAGAGAAGTTTCCAACCTGGCTTTGTGATCACAAGGGCAGTTTAGCCCCAGAGTGCCTGTATTGACAACGCAATACTTAGTTGCTAAATAACGATAAAATGTTGCTTCTTCAATCCAAATACCTTAAAAGATTCAAGTTATTATATTAAAAAACCTGAATTATAAAAGCATAGCTATGATACACCTCATGGCATAGTGTATGAAAGTTCGGTACCTACATGCATTTTACAAGGTTAGAGTTAGATTAAGCACTGCTGACCTCTGAAATTCCTCATTTCTTTATTGTAAGAATATTTAGTGACTTAACTTATTTTAAGGTTGAAGCTGTTGTTGCTGCTACTGCTTGTAAGTGCAAGTGTCTGGTAGCATGGGAGCCAGCAAAATACCATATCAAAATTCTTGATCAAAATACCATATCAAAACCCAGAACAATTTCCATAGTTCAGGAGATAAGGTATGGACCAGGGATGAAGCTTAATTGGGACAGTATTTGCCTGGAAAACACAAGGCTCCAGGTACAATATTTAGCACTGCATACAACTAGAATAAAGAGGGCTCACGTGTAACTTCAAGACTTGGGAGGTGAATGCAGGTGGATCAGAGGTTCAGCATTATCTACAGTTATATAGAGAATTGGAGGCTAGCCTGGGCTACATGAGACTGTCTTAAAGAATAAATAAAAGACATGTTAAAAATAACATCCATAAACAGAAGCCAACATAATCAAAGAACATACTCATCTTTTTAACACATCCACTGGTGCTTTAGAGGGTCAAAGCTTTGGATTTGCTCTCTATAAAATGAGGATGAGGATGATGTTAGTGAGGATGATGATGATGAGCAGGACGAGGAGGATCCCACATACAGGCATTTTTTGAGTCAAGTTGAGGCATCAAGTTGTTAAGACATGGACAGAACATAAGACGGTGTTGTGGTGCTGATATATATATATATCCATATATATATATATATTCCAAAGGTCAAGGTGGACCATTCAGCCTTATACTATCAACCAGGAGGGCACAAGGGACTTTCACAACATGTAAACATCAACCAATAGTAACAACTATTGTCCTTTAGCCCATTGAGCCACACGGTCTACTCTAGACGCTGTAGTCTAAAGTAGGAAGATGAATATAAATGATATTTATTTTTTTCCTCTGAGCCACATGCCCCATTTTTGGTTCTAAGTAAGTTACTGCTGATTCGAAGAATTGCACAGACATACAACATCAGCAAATTTTAATACACTAACTACCTAAATCAAAGGTTCAGAAGATAAAATAATCATCAAATACAAGATAAATGTGCTGTCACAATCTTACCAGGGGCAGTGGTGCCTACCAGTGTCCCATTCTTTTCTGTTTCCATTTTTCTCTCGAACACACACACACACACACACACACACACACACACACACAGACACACACACACACACACTGAATGTTCCCTTTAGCTGATTTGTGATTTTCTGAGCATTCTGGCCTTCTGCTCCTGTCCCCATGTCAATGGTGGAAGATACCCATTGGCTACGTTAAACTATGTCTTTTAGAGATTTTAAGCAGTTAAAGGAAGGCAACAGAAGGAATTGCATGCCTACCTCATTAGAGCTTTGGAATTCAGGAGACATATAAGAAAGAAAGAGACAAAAGTGAGGTTTTCCTGATGATGCACAGACTAGCCCAACATTTGAAAGAGGAAAAGGTTAATCTCTAGGGAGAAAGGTTTCCGGGTAAAATATTCCAGGGAAAAGAAACACCCTTTGCAATGCTGTGTGTTGGCCAGGGGTGGGACAAGAGGTTAGTGGGGAGCTCAGGGGTAGAAAGGAGACTAGACCTTCCAAATTCAAGTGTGGAGCAGGGTAGGGCTGGAAGTGTGGAGCCATGAGTCCTGTGTCAGAATCTTACTGGGGTTTTTCTGTATGCACTTCTTTCTAATATAGGCTAATATGGTGTGTATATAGGTGACAACTAGGTAAACATGATTTACAAAAAACGCTCTGGCATCACTTGGAGTGGTACTGAGACTACAGAGTTATACAGAGATCATTATTTATACGGAGATCATTCTATGATGTAAATAGAAATTATTAAATGCAGATTGCTCAGTCAAAAACCCAATTCTCTTATATCCCCTTTGATGATCTTCTCTGGGGCTTAGTGGACATGGAGGGGCTTTGGTTTCCCACTGAGACCAATGGGCTCAATGTATACACGTATAAATGAAAAGGCAGAATCCATAAGTTTCTTTGAAGAAGTGACTCTTGGTTATAGCCACTGACATGTGAGCCTCTTGTGCTGACACCTCTGCTAGCTGCTGTGGAGTGGTCTTTAGGGAGCAGCTTGCTCCCTGTGAAGCCTCCATTACTCTCTATCTGTCCTGAACCAGTCTTGTGTGAGATGCGATAAGCTCTCCCTCGCAGAAGTTCCAAATTCTGGCCACCCCAAGTTCTACCCCCAGGTGTCCACAGAGTACAGAGAATGACATCCCTAAGAACATAATGACAGAAGACATTCAGGAGAAGTCAGGTCAGACTCTCATGTTTCTTGGGGACCGTATGATTTCTGAAGAGTCAGACCCAGGCCAGTCTCCCTTCTCATTGCTTGCAAATTCAATGACTGCTGGCTCACTCGGGCCACCAAACGCTAGTGCAAATTCACAACAGCAGAGAAATATTTTTCAAAAGCAGAGCTATGCTGACTTAGAGTCCTTTGGGCAAATACCCAGGAGGGGTATAGCTGGCTCATATGGAGGTTCTATTTTTAGCTTTTTAAGGAATCTCTGTACTGATTTCCATAGTGGCAAGACTAATTTACATTGCACAATGGAATTTTATTCAGCTATAAAGGAAAAGGAAATTATGTTGTTTGCAGGAAAATGGATGCAGCTGAAGATTATCATATCAAGTGAATTAAGTCAGACTCAGACAGACAAACACCATGTGTGTTCTCTCATTGCCAGATTCCAGATTATTTACAAATACATAAAGCCATGCACGTATACATGCCATGGACATAGATGCAACTTACTAGGGAAACAAAGGGGGGTTTTGGGAATGGGGAAGGGAGAGGAAAAGAAGGGATACATGGGGCATGATCAAAGTACAATACATACTTGTGCTAAAATGTCCTTATGAAACCAGTGCTATAACACTGACTTTACAGCAATAGGTGGAACTACTATATTATTTTTAATACTATATGTGTGCATGCATGGGTGCGTGCATGCATGCGTGCGTGCGTGCCTGTGTGTGTGTGTGTGTGTATTACAGTACAGGCCTGGAGGTGGTGGTGGGGGGACTTTCAGTATTAGTTTCTTTTTCCTTTCTAATGAGATTTCCAGGGATCAAACTTAGCTTCACATAGCAAGTGATTCTACCTCGTGAGCCACCTCACTGGACTCTGACTGTTTTAGCAGCTACTAATGCCATGTAAGTACCTCACTCTCTGAGTAAGTTCCTGCCAGTGACTACCTCACAAAGGGGCTATTTATAGTCAAGAAACACCCATTCACAGGATGGAGAAGAAAGCAAAAGCAGGATCCTTTGGTGTGCAACTGGAGAGAGTATGCAACACAAAGGGACCTTACACATCCAACACCAGCCGAGGAGGGAAGTAGATTTGAATGTTCCTGGAGGGACCAAAAAAGGACCATGATGCTTTGAGTAAAATAGGATGGGGGGTGACCTTATTTTGCATACATGAATGAAATTCTCTTTTCTTTAAATTGTATTAAAACTGCATGGTTCGGGGCTGGGGATGCAGCTCATTTGGTAGAATGCTTATCTAGTATGCACAAAGCCCTGAGTTAGAGCCCCAGTACTGTGTAAGCCAGGGCGGGGTGCATGCTTGCAATTTTAGCACTCAAGAATCAGAGGTGGGGGGATTAAAAGTTCAAGGATAATCTCCACTACGTAGAGAGTTGAAGGCCAGCCTGGGACATAGGAAAGCCAATCTCAGAAAACACAGTCCAAGTAAGAAACAACGTGACGTTAAGCAAACTATATTAACCCCGGACCGTTCTTAATATGAAGTACCCTTAGGGATCTAGAATACACCGCTTGGCTATTTGCTTTGATTTTTGAGATATTAATTAGAGCAGATCAATGCTTAATAGCAGCATTGTTTAGGTGTCCGACTTAGAGTGCAAATAATAAAACATTCTAATTTGCTGAAGGCTGGAGCATCCAGATAGACTACCCCCAGGATTTGTTTGATCTGATTAAACAAGACCACCACGGTCTAATGAAATCCCTCCAGTCACTAATCAGCGACGGTCCAATCCAGAAAATGCACCCTTTCTAATGAATATTGAAATTGGCTGTCATTAAGAGAGACCGCTCACAGGAGGGCAAGGAGACGGTGATCAATATTCATAGGGTCCTTGCTGCCTCATTGATTAATAGCCTTCAAGTGTAAAAGCTGGAATGGTGGTAATAAAGCATTATTTTTTGTGTGCAGGCTGACATGCGATGCTACTTAGATTTAAACTTTGAATTTATTTTTTCTGATCAAGTTCTAATAAATTGTTAAGAAGGAAAATATAATGGACTCCTCACTCAATCCTCCCTTCCCTCTTCTTCCTCTTTCTCCTCTGTCTCTTTCTTCGTTCTCTCATTCTTCCCCTTCCTTCTTCCCTCCTTTGCCCCTGTTCTCTCTTTATTTCCACCCTTATTTTTCTTTCGTTTCCTTCCCTACATCTTCCTTTATTTTTTCTTTTTCCAAACCTCCCTTGAACTCCGACTTAGCCCCTTGAGTATGAAGCCCCATCTTGATAAAAGGGTTCTTAAAGTCACAGAAGAGAATAGCACCCTGTGCATACACACGGGGGGCATCACTAGACAAAGCTTCTCATTAACTCAGAGGAGAAAAGAAGCTTCAACTTTGCATCAGATTGGACACCTAGTGGAGTCAGGGCTCCCTCAGAGACACTGACGATCTATGGTGGCTACCATTCAGAAGCAAAGCCTTTTACCTGAGAGTTTAATGCCACACCTGCCTATCCGTTCTTTCCTACTCAGCCAGCCCTATCTACAGCACACACTGTCTACCCAGGATGCACAGTCCCATCTCCCACCCCCTGCCAGGTGACGCTATGCTAATGGCTATAGTTTATCAACCATGAACGGGTCGATGACTCTGTGTGTAACCCATCCCTTAAATGGGACCACAATTCTCACCATGGAACTCTCCTCTCCTTTAAATGGAATGCCAGCCTTTCAAGGTGCTTTGAAAATACACGGCATTGAGTGAAGAATGCTGATTACAAATGCAGCCACTCATGATCCACGGATTTATATGTATCTGATGGAACTTTCTCCAGCTTACATTCACCCTGCTCATGAAGCACACACTGGGAAGGAGAATTCCAGCATGGGGTTTTGACTCACCCAGCGAAAACTCATTAGACATTCCCTTTCTCGGACTGCAGCAGTAGAAATAAATTTCTTGGATCCAAGCTGCAGCTATAAAAGCAGGTCTACAATAGATCTCAGCAAATGGAACTGGGAGATGTTCGTGAATAATTCTTATGGGATATATAAAATTCCTACCTATTAAATGCTGAAAAACAGCCATGTACCCCAAATGTGCCTTGCTTTTTTCTTTAGAAAATTGAAAATGAGTTTGAATGTGTTCTATTACTTTCTTCTTATTTCCCCGTTCAGAACAGGTGTGTGGAAAGATTGGCTCAACTGGCAAAGTTCAAGTTCCCTTTTTTTTGGTTGTTTATGATAGAAAGCTCCTTTTTTTTTTAATGCTTAGCTTTAATAGACACTGGTGCATATGTTTGTTAAGGCTAGTCTCTGCTTCTTTGTGAGCAGGGGCCTTATTTAACAGGTATCAGGTGGCTTTGTCTACTTTTAGGAGATATTTGAATATGTGTGTTTATGTACATATGTGTTTCTGGGTATGGATGTAAACTCATGTGTGCACATGCAGATCAGAGGATAACCTTGGGTGACAGTCCTTGCCTTCCACGTGTTTGAGAAAAGGACCTCTCTTTTGATTTGTTACACATGCCATGCTAGCTGGCCCAGAAGCTTCTACATACTCCATACATCCACTTCCCCATCCTCCCCCCCATACCAGGATTACAGATTCATATTATTACATCCAGCTTTCTGGGTTCTGGGGATCCATACTTGGGTTCTTAGGTTTGCACTTAACCACTGAGCCAACTTGACATCCTGCCCTGTCAGATTGTATCTTGCAAAGGTTGATCTTTCTCATGGTAGAGCTTTCTAGCCAGTTAATGGAAGCCTAACCAAACAGACTTACTTGCCGACATTCACCATATTATGTGCAGAAAGAGTCTGCTGGCATTTAGCTCACCGATAAACTCTTTTCCTCCACAGTGGGGTTACTCTTTATGTGCCCTGACAAACACTCTTGTGTCTGAGAACTCAGCATTGCTTTACGCTGCACTCTAACAGCTTGATTGCCTGAACGACTCCCATACCAGACAGACAAAGATGTCAGAAAACCAGGCAAACTCCCATAAGCCGACAAGAACACCGGGAGCACACCCAGCTTTCTCACAAAAGCAATCTCCACGAGGACCCCTTTCCCTTTATCATTATGTAACTTCCCAAGGTTGTCTCCATATTGCTGAAAATGAAAAATATCAAAATAGAATTAAACATATTCCCATCGATTCTCTCAGGACCTGCAAAACCAATGGAGATGGAAATGCATGCACTGAGCAGCCGCAGCGGCTCTGGGCTGCCGGTGATTGACTTTTTGGCTAAGCTAAGCAGAAATGAAGCTAGTGACCAATTAGCTTTTCCCTTAATAGGATTGCATTGGGCAAAATAAACCAGAGAAAGGAATGGAAGGAAAAACTGTCATTTAGCGAATTCCCAGATGTTGTCATTGTCCCTGAGACACACATCATAAATAAAAGAAAAGCCGAGAGTTCAGTGGGCCAGTACCTTGCACGAAGGTCATGGGCCTTGTTGAAATGGCAGAGTACTACAGAACAGCCAGGCACTGAAGATGCTGGCTATAAACACATCCCAAATAGTTCTGCCAATTTGTGCTCCAGGGCAAAGTGGACTTTGGAGATTTTCAGAATGATCATCATAATAACCGCCACCCATTGATCTCATTTAACAAGCACTGATCTAGGGCTCACGCCATCCAAGCCCTCATATCCATCAGCCGAGTTGCTTTTACGAACCAGATAGGCTGAGAGCAAAATACAAGTCAGCGTAAAGAATGAATGGAGATGCTAGGAGATGAGTGAGCAGAGAGGAAAGAAGGCATAGGTCCCCCCTTTGAAGAGGTGACTTCAGCTACAGTGGAAATAAATCAGAAGGAGGTCAAGATTCCATAAGAAGCAAAGGATAAGACTGGGAAGGTTTATCACAGTTAAGTTTTCAGAAGTGTGTGTGTGTGTGTGTGTGTGTGTGTGTGTGTGTGTGTGTGTGTGTGTGTGTATGTGTGTGTGTGTGTGTGTGTGTGTGTGTATGTGTGTGTGTGTGTGCAGATGTATGCAGAGGCCAAATCAAGATCTCGGTGTCTTCTTTCATCTGTCTCTGTCTACTCCCTTGAGTAAGAGTCTCAAATTGGCCCAGAAGCTTCTAATTTTGGTGAGGCTGGATGGCTATCAAGCTTTTGGAATTCACTTGTCTCTTTTCCCAATGCTAGGGTTGCAAGCACAGGTCCCGTGCTTAGCTTCTTACATGGTTGCTGGGGTCGTAAACTCGTGGTCTGTGCTTGCACAGCAAGTACCTATACATCTCCTGAGACCCCTCCACTCGGCTGTAGGATTTGTAGCTGGGAAGGGAATGCAAGCTGAGGGTACTCTTGGAAAGATCACTGGGCTTCTATTGGAACAAGAAAAGAGAAGCAGAAGATTCCATGCCCCGTGCAGTGTTCAGGAAAGGGTAATGACAACTATGTCTGGTGCACTACAGAGAAGGAGCAATACTGGAAATAGGGCCTTTGGATCTGATAAGACTTGCTAACCAAAAAGGGTAGGTATCAATTTGGGGAATAAATTCAGTAACTAGCGCTTACTTGGGATATATGTGGGGAAGTATGTTCATGTGTACTCATTCTTTCTCCTTCCCTTCCTTCCCTTTCTTCCCTTTCTTCCCTACTTACCATCTCCTCTATCCTTCCTTCTTTCTTGCCTTTACTTCCTCCCTATTTCTTTCTGTCTCTCCATCCATTTTTCTCTTTCTCCCTTCCTCTCTTCTCCTTTCTGCACTCCTATCTCTCTTCCCCCCCCCCATCCCTTCTATGACACTCTGACTACCATAATTCTTAGTAATGTTCATGCCCACACTTCCGAGTACAGAGCCACCCCGGAGGTGATGAGGTATCGTGGCCAGGCCCACTCTACACATCTTGTATAGGGCAAATCTAACAACATTGTTATCTCTAAGGCTAATGCCATTCAAGCTGAGTGGTTGCATTTCATTTTTTAAAGGAAATCAGGGCTATTTCTGAACATTATCAACTTTAGAGGAGAAAAGTATGTCTTTGAGAAATACAGTGGTGCCTTGCAGAAGATTGTGTTGAATTATTGGAATGCTGCAAGCTTCCAGACTGATGCTTCCTGAAGCATGAAAGGAGTGTGTGAAGCCTTCCCTCTTTGTATTTAAATGACTTTGCTTCTTACTTGACTACTTTCTGTGACCTTTTAGAGTACTGCCTTCTTTATATTTCTCTTTGAATCTCTTAACCATTTTTTAAAAATAGTCCAGTGACATCTTATATGTGTTATCCTCACTGACTCTTCTGCTCTCTAAACTTCTAGAACATCTACCCCTCACTTGACCTTTCCCCTTAAAACCTGGTAATATTATTATGGTCTCTGCCTCAGTCCATCCATCTCTTTCTGTCTCTCCAATTTCCAGGCAGAACAAGAGGCTGTAAGTTAGTAAAACGTTCCACTCTGTACTGTAGTACATATGTATACACCTTTTCATAAGTGAATGTGGGCATGCAAGTACCACATTGCCCATATGGTGGTCTGAAAATCCCCTCAGATGTCTTGTCCTTTTTCCATCTTGTCTAAGACAATCTACTACTCTTCATTGTACTCCTGGCTATCCCTTGAGTTTCTGGGGGCTCTTCTGTTTCTGTCTCCCATCTTGCTTTAAGAGTTCTGGGATTACAGAAACATTATACCATGGCCACTTTCACATGAGTTCCCTTTAAACTTAGGTCTGTATGTTTCTGCATCACTAGCTTTGCCCATTTTATCATCTACCACTCCACTTATTTCTCACTGTCAAGGAAACCTGAGAATTAGAACCCAGGACTTCTGTCCCTAGACCACATATGGAGAGAAATAAGGTTAGATTCATTTGAGTCCCTGAAGTTACTACCTCGGGACTGGTGTTCTTCCTACTGGTGCATGAGTTTGCTTGGACAGAACCCTGGCCACATCTAATAATATGCACAGAGAAGAAAGAACTCTGGAGAACTTCTGCAGGCTTGAGTTCTGTACTCATTCCTAACTCTGTTATAGCTGCGTGGCCTTGGGAAAATCACTGCTGCTCTCTGGTTTTCAATCTCCCAGTCTATAAAATCAGTTGATATTACCTGCCTTGATAAATCATGGAGGGAATTCGATTAAATGAGAACATGCGTTTAAAACCACTGCACAGCCAGTTCTCCACCTAAGAGCACCATAATGATGATGTAGAGCTTCATTAAGCAATCTTTTACTGAATGTATGTGACTATGACACTTGGGGTTGGGGGAAGGGGAAGAAATAGAATGGGGCTCTTGATGTCCCTTTTAATAGGTGAATTAAAATTACAACCCTCTTACTATTTTACCTTGGGGATGAATACAACCTCCTGTTTTGACCAAGATTATCATTTTATCCATCCGTATGACAAATATTTATTGGAAATTTACATCATGGTGGCAAGTAATAGTGAGCTAGGCCAGGCCCAAGAAAGGCAGTCTACTATTTGCCACCTTCTGCAAGGCAATGGGTTCTCAGCCAGGAAGAGCTGCCCCAGCAGACTTCAGGGCATACCAGGTGCCAGGTTGGGTGTCATTAAGAAAGGGATGAGACTCATCTAGGATCTTATGACCAGTCCCTAGAATGCTGTTTAACTCTCTTAAACAAAACAATGCCGGCCTGTAAAGAAATCCCACTATGGAGAATACAGTAAGGATGTGATTCATCATTATGGCAAGAAAACCAGCAAAGACGAGAATTTACCATTGCCTCTATCTCTCTCAGACATGGAGGGATGCAAAAACACTAGGAGCTCCCAGCCCTTTCCACGAGAGGGAAAAGATCACCCGGTATCTGGGCTAGGAAAAGGAATATGCACCAAATCCATTCAGGAAGGGTCTGTGTGTACCCATTCATCCCACCCTCTGCTGTGGACCAGGTGTCTGGTCCAGTGTGCGATGAGCATTCCTGCCTTTGCATTTCTCTCACAAGATCCATTCATCCCACCCTCTGCTGTGGACCAGGTGTCTGGTCCAGTGTGCGATGAGCATTCCTGCCTTTGCATTTCTCTCACAAGATCCAGAAGCTGTCCCTAGGGAACCCACCGCATCTGAATCATTGCAGAAGTAGCACTTCAGTGGAGATAGCTAGATAAATAATCCTGAATAAAATTGCATATTTTTAAGTGCTTTATTAATATGGTTGGACTGAGAGCATGCTAAATTCTTACGTGATAGGGGTGGAAACAGCAAGGAGAAGATGATGCAGGGGCTCTGGTGAGAGGGGGCAGGGCAGGCAGAGAGAAAAGCCATGGCAGATTCTTCCTTTAGTGCCTGATTGACACTTGACACTTAGTGAGGATAGACAAAGATATACAAACACAGGGCATATGGTGTACTCTGTGGCAACCTGGGGTGTGGGAGGAGGGGACACTAACCCCCCTCCTACACACACACACACACACACACACACACACACACACACACACACACACCTACAGCATTGGCTGCTCTGTGCATGAGTGGAGTGTCATGCTACCGTCACTCCAGGCTATACACAATCTAATGTCTCTAAGGCCCTCATGATCACGTAAAGAACCAAAGCTCGTCAGACAGAAAGTTTTGCAGAGAAGAAAAAAATTCCCAAGTGCTGAGAGAGAAGAGAAAATTGTACTCAAATGCAGCTTTTCATTCTGATGGAGAGACAGGGAAGCTAGACATTTATATTTATATTTATATTTATATTTATATTTATATTTATATTTATATTTATATTTATATTTATATTTATATTTATATGTGTATTTCCTCACTTGTAAATACTCATACCCAGTATAGGAGCAAAATCTTAGACCACATGCACCTTACAAAATCCATTTGCCCAGAGAGTCCTATTGTTGTGAACCCTGACTTGAATTTGGTTTTTACCAATGTAATATGCTCTGAGTTTGGCTTGTTTGTCTTCCTTATTGTGCTGTGGAATATAGGGCCACATTCATGCTCAGCATGCCTTCAGCAAAATGTTATCTCCTTAGTTCTCAGTTTCCCTTTTATTTTTACTGCAGAATCTAGTTCAGCTGCCCGGGATGCTCTTGAACTCATTCTACAACCCAAGCATGAACTTGAAACTCCCCTGCCTCAGTCTCTTGAATAGTTGTATGTAGGGGCCAGGCCCAGCTTGCTGAAAAATTTACCAACAGAGAAAAAGGCATTCATAGGTAAGGCCTGGAGTGAGCATCAGGTGGCCATCTTGGTTGACTGTAAACTGAGTATCTCATGGCCATCTCGGTTGGATATGAGCTGAGCATTTGGCAGCCATCTTGGTTGGCTATGATTCATCAAGATAAATTCAGAGACTGAGTCTGGGAGACTTATTTTCTGAGTTGCCATGAATACAATTGGGCTAACTAAACAAATGGCTCACTCTATTCTTGTGCCAGATAAAGTCACCAGATGGCTCTCCTCAAAGGGTACCTAGCTAAGAGGAACAATTAGGAGAGATGGGAGGAGGAAATTAGAGCTTTCTCTGAGAATGGATATCTCTCGTTGAATGTAGATTGTCCCTCATAGGCTCAAGTGTTTGAGCATTTATTTCCCAGCTTGTTTGGGAAGTTGCAGAATCTTTAAGAGAGGAAGCCAAGCTGGGGAAAGTAGACAGCTGAGGGTGGTACTGTGAATGTTTCTACCCCTAGCATGTTCTTAGCCTAGATCTATCTGCTTCCTAGTTCATCATGATGTGGGCAAGAAACCTTATTCTGCTCTCACTGTAGCAGAGAGCCACTCCCACTGCTATGTTCCCCTACCATGATGGACTGTCCCCTCAGACTGTGAGCCAAAAGAAACCCTTCTTCCTTGAAAGTGCTTCTTGTACAGCATTTAATAATACATACTGGCATTGAATAATTGATTCGTGTTACCCCCAACACACACACACACACACACACACACACCACACAAATACACACACACACACACCACACAAATACACATACACACACACACACACACACACACACACACACACACCCTACTTATGCTTATCCACATGAACATTAATTCCCATACCTCTGTTATACAGTAATGACACACTGTACTTTAAAAAAAATAATTTCCCTTCTTTCAGTAGGTAACCTTGTGTTGGGCCTTACACTTTCTGAGGCTACCCTGTCTGGCCAGGACTTCTGAAGCTCCTGGGCAGTGTGATTACATCACTGTCATCTAGAGGCCAGTGACTTGGAGCCATAGAGAAGGCACTTTTTCTTTCCTTTCAGTCCCAGGCAGGGTGTTAGTCAGCACTTAAGGGTCTTGTCATTGTTTGGAGAAAATGATCCATTGGAATAAAATGGATACTAAGAAGAGACTAGAGATAGAGTAAGCCACAATCCCAAGGATGCTATGTGGTTATACCAAGTTGGGTCACAATAGCCACAATTCCCAAAGTATACTATACTCTAATTTGGGCTAAAGAAAATTATGTTATGATTCCTATCATTGTAACTTTAGAGAGGTAAGAACTATGAGGTATCCAATTCTACTTCACCTTTTAAGAAAAGCTCTAACCTCATTCATTGGAACCTGTGAGTGGAAGACAATATGCAAACTTTCATCTAGACTCATGGTTCATGTCCTGGGGTTGCTGTATAAACCACACAAGATGATGATGAAGAAGATGATAATGGTGGTGACAGAGCAGGGCCCCTTAGGAACACTGGTGTGAGTCACTTGTGCTTATTTTCACATTTTTCAATCCTCACAATAGTTCAAAGGTTCAGAGTCCATCACTTACTGTATCTATCCAACACCAGACATTTAGCAATGTGTCCATGAAAAGGCTTGATGAAAGTCAATTCTCCCTACATGAGCTTCCTGCACTGCTGCTGGAGCCTTACTCCTCTAACTTGAGAGCACAAATTACCTGAGCATTGTGACGAATGCAGGTTCTGACTCACTGAGAATCTGCATCCTTAGGCTGCTCCTGAGTGATGCTGGTTTTCAGACCATACCTCTCCAGATGAGGTCTTTGGTCATTGGCAGCCAGAGAATCGCTAAACAAGAATCCCATTGATGGATGTGTAAATATTCAGGCTCTTCTAAAACACAATTTATTGGATTATTCTATTTAATTTCAGCAAGGAAACATTTCCACTTTGAGATACTCTCTCTCTACAGTCAGTCCACAAACCTATCAGTTTAGAATCCCAAGGCCCATCTTCCTCCCACAGGAATGAATTCAATAGTGCTGACAGGAAGACTAGGTGCCAGTATGTTTACAGGGAAGTGTTTGTAGCTACAACCGACTAAGAGCCATAGGCTAGAGATGCCTAGGGAGCATCTCCATTATAGATCAAAGGGGGATAGCATGTCTTGCTAATTCACCTGGGCACCACTCAAACATCCCTGATACAAACAGCAACTTGATGGAACGGACTTACTGAGATGAACTCTGCTAAGCTTACTATTAACATTGAGAGAAGTACATCCCATCACTGTGGGCTGTACCAAGATCCAGCCATTTTATCCTTGAAATATTAGTACTCAGGATCTCTTTATATTAGGTGATTATATTAAGTAAGTTTCCCAACTGAGACATCTTTAGGAAAGAGAAGATAATATTTAAAAATGTCAATCTTGAGAAACTCAGAATATCCCATGCTTTGATATTACCTACCCTTTCCAGTGGTCATAAATTTAAAAAGTATACTAGTAATATACCTCTGACTGATATGTTTATAATTACAATACTTCAGGCTTTGTGAAAGACCATAATCAGAATAACTAATGGTGCCTAGCCTAGTGCACACTCACTTTGAACTTGACATATTTAAGCTGTATGCTAACCAGCCAGCCATAAGATATACACAAGTTTTATTGACAAAGGCTAGCTCTCATGTCATTTCTGTTACACTGAAATGAAAATAAGGACTTCTTAAACTTTGTTCCCCATTCCTCTCCACCTCGTCTTTCTCCTATAATTCTACAGGCTGTGTCTACTAGAACATCCACCAGCATGCACACAGCAGGGAATGGGCCTGACATCTTTAACCCTGGGCTAAGATACTGGTGCTAAAATGAACGTTTACATGTTTAAGAGCCTTTGGAGGGATGTGACCTGTCTTAGAGTGAAGCCTGGGCTTTTCACTAGGATGGAGGATAGAAGGAAACCAGAGATTTGATATAACTTTCATTCCGGTAAGGCTGTTCAGTACCACCCATTACATCCGGTCATGGTTCTGGCATGCAAGTGCTAATTTTTCATGACTGAGTGACACATATGTTTTCATTTACTGGCATTGTCACTCCAAACTCTTCCTATAGTGACCTGCTGATCCCTGAAACCTGCTCTATCACTGACTACTGAGGTGCAGAGATGAAGCTACTCAATGCTCCAAGAACAAGGAGACAGTGAATTTCATCCATACGGTGTAGACTCTCACGGAGTCTTCTCCTCATTGTTCTGGTCTCAGGCTTCAGCTCTTGAGCTGAGCTACAATGAGTGGCCGCTTTTCCTTCCCTGGATCCTCACTCCTATTCATCAGCCTCTGAGCCTTGAAAGTGCAGGTGCCCTACAGTCATGGGCTGTGGCACTTGGCTTCCTGGGATGCAGCTGCCTCATGCATTAGTTCTATTGCATTAGTGCAGATTCGTGCTGGATAAGAGGGGACTTCCCAGAAAGATGCCATCACATATGGGAAAAACTGCTAGGCAAGCCCGAGTGGGAAATGGTGACAGACAAACGGCCATTTCAGTAAACTACTTGACAATGTCTATAAGTGGCAGGGGTAGTGGTGAGGACACTGGAGAGCTCTTGGTGCTGCTTTCTGCCTGCCACTTGCATAATAATTGATACAGAGAATGTATTGTATAGCTGGCATTTGGCTAAGCCTGACACACAATCTTGTGCCATTTGGATAACTTTCCCACAAGAAAAATGCTCCCAGGTACTAAGAAACTTCTAAAAACAAAACAAAACAAAACAACAATAATGACAACAACAACAACCACCCCTGGCACACAACCCACAGAGGAAAGGAAGATTTGAACCCAGGCAGGCTAGCGGCCAGTACCCAGGTGCAGAACTCCACAGAGCTCACTCCTTTCCTGACTCCCTTGGGTCCCATTATCAAGAGAGTGGTAGCATGCATTGGGTTGTCACTCCCCTGAACTGTCAACTTTTCAGGGGGGGACAATTCATTTTGACAGAGCTCTGGGCTGCACTGTGCCCTAACATCTCTGAGAGATTGGAAGGAGGAAAATCCTCATTGCTGAGGAATGTATTAGTAATTGGGGCTGACAGGCAAACTACCTACACCGTCACTGTGAGAGTCTCCACACTAGGCCGGTTTGCCTGTCAAATGCAGTGTTAGATCTTTAATTGCCTGGGCTCATTGAGCCCATGGAAAGTAAACAAGCTCAAAGAAGTAAGGAAGGGCCTTTGTAAGCCACCTGCCCGGTGGCATGGTCCTTTCTATAGTACTCTGGTTTCCAGCTGGGCTTTTGAAATGAACATTCTTTTCTTTTCTTTTTTCTTTTCCTTTTTCTTTTTGTTAGCTGAAATATTCACCAGTGTCTTTCATGAGATCAGCTGCAAGGAGTGACAAGGAGTGTTCAAAACTTGGCTTTCTGTCGTCTTCACACAGGACTGTTAGGTGACTGACAGGATGGCTAATGACAGGGAAAAGAAAAGCCAGCATCTTTTCTTTCTCCATGCAGGAGAAAACCCAGGCTTAGAAGCCTCAGCTTCCTTCTACTTCTACCCATTTTGTCGCCGGACACGCTGAGATGCCAGCTCTCATGGATCTGTGAAGATGAATCAGCCTCCTCCAGGAAGAGAGATCAATGTCTTGGTCGTCAGCATCTTGACTTTCTCTGATCACACCTCTGAGAAGCAGGGCCATTCTGGTAGAATAACCAGCTTCAATGGATGGTTAGCTGAGCTGAAATCCTTAAGTACTTCTTAACGTGTGTATGTGGTGGCAGAGAGAGAGAATTACAAAGAAAAGAGATAGAAAGCAGACATTTCCATTTTGTAATTAGCCACATCACCTTCTGAGAATCACCTGCTGGCTGAGAAGACATTATTCTGGAAATTTCCAAATGATTTCTTCCCCTCCATACATTGTGCCAGGCAGGTGTTTTAATTTGCATCCTTTCAATAGTATAGGTAATGAAGTTGGAGAGTAAAAAGCTGTTTTCTCAGTTGGGCAGGTATCCCTTTCTTATCATTCTCTGAACTATGAGGAGACTAAAATTTCTAGAGCACATGTCCTGGAAATATTAGAGAGGAAGAATAAAACCTTTGAAGTCAAAGCATCTGACTTAGGAAGACATCTATGCAGAATGTCTGTTCTTGGGCTCTCATGATCTATTTATTATACACCAGAAACTGACTACAAATTCCACTGGAAACTGGTATCTGTGATCATTCTGAGGCCAGTTCAGGAGATCACAATCTGGAAAACGACCCCCCCCCCTTCTCCTTCACATGGCATATGATCCAAAACCATAGGCAAAGATCCTGCACTGATAGAAGATAAAGTGTCAGTCCCTATCTGATGGACACATGAGCAGTGTCTAATCACTTGAAATAATACAGCGTTGACAGGCCACAGAAAGACACCACACAAGTCAAACTTGCTGAATCATTGAGTTAACTGCGGTTACATACAGGAGGATGGGTGAGGGTTCACCTCCAGGAGCATGGATGACTAAGGCAGTTGCATCAAACGAAAGTACACTCCAGCTGGCCTGGCTGATGACTCAGAAAAGCCACATCCCCAGAGCTCACCAAAAGGTTGACAGTCTCCTTCTCTAGAGGCTCCTTGTCTCCAATACTCTTTACTGTTTGCATAATCTTAGAGCCTTTGGAGATCTTCTAAATCTAAGAGCTTCCTAAAGCGGGGAGTCTTAGGAACCCCCTTCTTTCTCCCTAAATGAGCCTCTCAATTTACAGGAAATAGCTACATAACAATATGCATCTTCCAAGACACTTGTTTGAAATCAAGGTGATCACAGGCTGGTACACTGTTCATGATCAAATCTCAGACAATTATATAGGCAGTCGCTATTTTGGCTCCATGATGGGAAGCCACTTTCTTCTGTAGCATGGCATTGCCTTGCTCTTTCTTTGAGTGAAAATAGATTGAGTAAGCCCTAAATATGGGGCCGTGGGGTGTGGATGACATGGAATTTAGAACTAGAATCATAATCATCGTGATGAGATGGAGATGTTGGATCTGAGAGCTGGAAGGACTGCAGGTCTGGTTGTCATATTCAGCCATCGTCTCAGATGAGAACGGACTCCTGACCCAGGCTGAGATTAGAGGAAGATGGAGGGTAGTACAGCAGTTGCTGGATATTTAAGATTTGTTTTGCCTGGTATTCATAATAAACTCTCTGATATTAAACATAGTTATTCTTCATCTCTGAGGGAGACATTCCAATTTTTAAATTCTGACTTAACTGAACCAAACAAACCACATTAACAAAAGTCATCTGAATTTGGGTTGCAAAACATCATAAGACAGCTATTGAACATGACTGCTTGAAACTTTTTGATCTGATATTTATCGCTATGGTCTGGAAACTTTCTTGCACCAATGAGCTTGCTCTTTCAGAAACAAGGAAGTCCCTTTGGTGGAA